>NC_073693.1:369554416-369854416 GCF_029784155.1 Uranotaenia lowii
ACTCCACATATTCCCCTTGACTCCCCCTATTCCATCCTTCTTTTTTCATTGAGAAAAAAATACGAGCTCACCTTAACCAGTCGAAAGCATCAGCAACCGAAACCAGGAGCCGAGCGCCACCATCAAGGAGCATCAAGAATTTATGTTTATATGGTCGTCCTCCCATCGTTTCGTTTGTCGTGATTCGATGAATAAGTGTGTCGTCGTCGTCGTCGCCATGGTTGCCAGGTTCAAACTAGAAAAGTTGCCAAAACTACCAAAACTAAATTTTTGATATCGGAACTTTAAATCCAAATTTCGACTTTGGATATTCGTAGTCAATAATTCAAGCCGAAAGTTCGAATTCTAATGACGAACGTCGAAATTCAAAGGGCAAAAGTCGATGTCGAAATTCGAAAGGTCGAAAAACTCTAGTCAAAAGTCAGAAATCAGTAGTCGAACTCGGAAATCGAAAATCGACAGTCGGAAGTCGAAAGTCGAATGTCAAATGTCGAATGTCGAATGTTGAATGTCGAATGTCGAATGTCGAAAATCGAATGTCGAAAGCCGTAAGACAAGTATCGAAAGTCGAAAATCAAAAACCCAAAATTGAATGTCGAAGGCAAAACGAAACGAGAGTCGAAATTCAAAAATCGAAAGGCATAAATCGAAAGTCGATAGTTGAAAATCGAATGTCGAAATCCAACAAAAAATATGTCAGAAGAAGAAATTCGAAAATCTCAAGTCGAAAGTCGAAAGTCTAAATCTTAAATTCTCAAATTCTGAAATTCTAAACTTCTTAAATACGCATATCCTCAAACTCTCAAATTCTCAAATTCTTAAGCTCTCAAATTCTCAAATTCTCAAAATCACAAATACTCAAATTCTCAAAATCGAGAATCGAAAATTGAAAATCGCTAATCAAGAATTGATAGTCTAAAACCAAAAATCAAAAATAGATAATGTAAAATCGAAAATCGAAACTCTCAAATTTTCAAATTCTTTAATTCTTAAATTTTCAAAATAGAAATTCAAAAATCGAAAATCGAAAATCGAAAATCAAGAATTGATAGTCTAATCGAAAATCGAAACTCTCAAATTCTCAAATTTTCAAATTCTCAAATTCTCAAATTCTCAAATTCTCAAATTCTCAAATTCTTAAATTCTCAAATTCTCAAATTCTCAAATTCTCGAAATTCTCAAATTCTCAAATTCTCAAATTCTCAAATTCTCAAATTCGCAAATTCTCAAATTCTCAAATTCTCAAATTCTCAAATTCTCAAATTCTCAAATTCTCAAATTCTCAAATTCTCAAATTCTCAAATTCTCAAATTCTCAAATTCTCAAATTCTCAAATTCTCAAATTCTCAAATTCTCAAATTCTCAAATTCTCAAATTCTCAAATTCTCAAATTCTCAAATTCTCAAATTCTCAAATTCTCAAATTCTCAAATTCTCAAATTCTCAAATTCTCAAATTCTCAAATTCTCAAATTCTCAAATTCTCAAATTCTCAAATTCTCAAATTCTCAAATTCTCAAATTCTCAAATTCTCAAATTCTCAAATTCTCAAATTCTCAAATTCTCAAATTCTCAAATTCTCAAATTCTCAAATTCTCAAATTCTCAAATTCTCAAATTCTCAAATTCTCAAATTCTCAAATTCTCAAATTCTCAAATTCTCAAATTCTCAAATTCTCAAATTCTCAAATTCTCAAATTCTTAAATTCTTAAATTCTTAAATTCTCAAATTCTCGAATTCTCAAATTCTCAAATTCTCAAATTCTCAAATACTCAAATTCTCAAATTGTCAAATTCTCAAAATCTTTAAATCTCAAAATCTAGAATTCTCAAACTCTCAAATTCTCAAAATTTCAAATTCTCAAATTCGCAAATTCTCATATTCTCAAATTCTCAAAGTCAAATTCTCAAATTGTCAAATTCTCAAAATCTCAAATTCTAAAATTCCTATAATCTCAAATTCTCAAATTCTCAAATTCTTGAATACTCGAATTCTCAAATTCTCCAATGCTCGAATTCTCAAATTGTAAAATTCTCAAATTCTCAAATTCTAAAATTCTCAAATTCTCAAATTCTAAAATTCTCAAATTCTCAAATTCTCAAATTCTTAAATTCTCAAATTCCCAAATTCTTAAATTCTGAAATTCTCAAATTCTCAAATTCTCGAATTCTTAAATTCTCATATTTTCAAATTCTCAAACATGTATGTATGTACAATTCTTTCAAATGCTATATTTCTCCAATTTTCAAAATCTCGAGAAGTAAGAAAATCGACAAACGAAAGGCGAAAATCGACAAACGAAAATCGAAAATCTTAAATCGAAAATCGAAAATCGAAAGTCGAGAATCGAAAATCGAAAATCGAAAATCGAAAATCGAAAATCGAAAATCGAAAATCGAAAATCGAAAATCGAAAATCGAAAATCGAAAATCGAAAATCGAAAATCGAAAATCGAAAATCGAAAATCGAAAATCGAAAATCGAAAATCGAAAATCGAAAATCGAAAATCGAAAATCGAAAATCGAAAATCGAAAATCGAAAATCGAAAATCGAAAATCGAAAATCGAAAATCGAAAATCGAAAATCGAAAATCGAAAATCGAAAATCGAAAATCGAAAATCGACAAACGAAAATCGAAAATCTTAAATCGAAAATCGAAAATCGAAAGTCGAAAATCGAAAATCGAAAATCGAAAATCGAAAATCGAAAATCCAAAATCGAAAATCGAAAATCGAAAATCGAAAATCGAAAATCGAAAATCGAAAATCGAAAATCGAAAATCGAAAATCGAAAATCGAAAATCGAAAATCGAAAATCGAAAATCGAAAATCGAAAATCGAAAATCGAAAATCGAAAATCGAAAATCGAAAATCGAAAATCGAAAATCGAAAATCGAAAATCGAAAATCGAAAATCGAAAATCGAAAATCGAAAATCGAAAATCGAAAATCGAAAATCGAAAATCGAAAATCGAAAATCGAAAATCGAAAATCGAAAATCGAAAATCGAAAATCGAAAATCAAAAATCGAAAATCGAAAATCGAAAATCGAAAATTGAAAATTGAAAATCGATAGGCGATAGGCGATAGTCGATATTCGACTATCGATAGTCGATAGGCTATATTCGAAAGTCAATTTGTAGTTGATAGTGGACAGTCGATATTTGAAAGTCGAAAAACGTTAGACGGAATCCGAAAATTTAAAAACTAATTTAATAAATAGGTAATTTTTTTTTTTGTTATCAATATTGGGTGCTCAATAACAAAATCAAATATCGAATATTCTACTGTATAAGAATTACCAAAAATGTAATAAATTGAAACGAAAATCCAATATCAGAAATTTTAACACTGATTTCCAAATATTGACAATACAGGCTCAATACTTTTATCCAAAATGAAAGTTGGCAACATCAACTATTTGAACATATCTATGTCCTTAGATTCAGGAATAAACGATGACCAGAAACGATTTTTGCATGAGCTGTTTTATGGAACACTTCATTTAGCCGGATTTTTTTTTATTTTCTGCTGGTTTTTCTCTGCTTCCAACTCTACGAAACGACGATCTTTATGCTTATGGAGGTTTTTTTGTGGCCTTCTCCCTTAGGATTCAGCCTTCAGCTTATAATGCTAGGGCCCCTTTCATTGAAGCTGAAGAAAAGCTATCTTCCCCTTTAGCTTCCTTCAATGTGTGTATCTCTGGAAATGATTTTTTTCTTCTACGGGGGTTGGTGAGGAAAATGAGAGTTACGGTTGCGGAACAGTCGCGCTCTCTAACATTCACTAGATGAATCATGTAGAAGAAGGTTCTTGTCTGAGGTTGTAACGCTGAAAAACATCGAACGTTGAACATCGCTCACATCAGGCTGGTCTGTTTCCTTGTCAAAACCGAACTGTGTAAAGATTCGAATCATAAAAGAAAAAATGTTAAATAACCACCCTACTGTTTAGCAAAGACACACCAAAGCGTTACGTTTGTTTGTGCGATGTTTTTCACCCCTCGCGTTTAAAGCAACATTAAACTCCGGTAATCTCCCCTCTTTGAAAATAGCAAATCCATTGTCCTCAAGTAGCATAAATTCTTTCCCCTCAGTGTTTTTTCCTCAGCTTGTTCTCTTCCAATCCCCAGGAAATCCGTGCGGTAGAATCAATTAATTAAACATTTCTCATCCCTTTTTTCTGTTTTTTTTTCTATTCCATTTCAGCTCTCGGAGCTCGAGCAAAGGGTCATCGAAGCCGAGGAACGAGCAGAGGAGGCCGAGGATAAGGTGAGTCTTATCGATGCGATGGTTGCTTTGATTGATGTAATATTGGCATGCTGCTGCCGTTGGAAGAATTTTCTAAAATCGCTGCTAATCATGGCACACTAGGTATTTAATCGTTTAGGGTCGATGAAGGAGAAGAAATTGTTTGAATTTAACCCCTGAAGAGATTTGGGTAACTGTTTACTCATCTGTGAGTCTTTTCATTCTTCTTGATTAGATTCGAAAAGTTGAACTCCTCCGAATATCTACTCTCTGGGGTAGTATTTGCGGTACACAACGACAAGCAAAAGGGGTGCTTAATATCTGTAAACCAGGAACAGATTGTCGAGTGGATGTATGCTTCACATGAATATTAATTATTGAAACAGATTTGAAGATTCAGTCGTTTTAGAGCAGTTCGTCATCAATTCAATTTGCATATAATTTTGAAGTTTCCATTATACATACAATTCCATAATTCTAGAGAAATGAGAAGCAAGCGCACTCTCACTTAAAAATTTAATTTTCATAATTTTTAACTCCGATGATCATTTTTGTTCAAATTTTCTTCGCAAGATTTCTACGATAATTGGGGAATTTCTGGACATTCACCATTCGAACTGTAATATCTCAGAATTAAGAAAGGTTATTATTGAATTATGAAGTTTTTGCAAAAATCTATCGGTTTGATAAAAAGTTACGCGAAATACAATATTTTAGGGTTGGACCTAATTTCTATAGCATTTTGAACGAATGTTGCATACGAAAATGAAATCCTTTCTTTCTCATCATGTCTCAAAAAATTTCGCAGCGGATGCAAGATTTTTCACCGATGAAAATCTTTAATTCGTTAAAAAAATTAAAATGACCCTGCAAAATTTATTTGAATTTGACGACCTGAATTCAAATCCTTGTCATATTATGTCTTTAAGATAACCTCTGGTTTTTGGTGATGGGGTTTTCTATTTTTTTTTAAATTACACCAAAGTTTTTTTTCGCAGTTTTTTAAACAGTTTTTTGATAACGCTCATACGAGATGAGAAACATGAGAAGATTCGTGAAGTATAAGCAGTTAATATAAGACAAGAGAAGTGAGACAGAAGACGTGACAGAAGCAGTGAGGCGTGAAAAGGGAGGCCTAAGAAGTCAGAAGTGAAAAATGAGACGTGACATGTGAAAATGAGAAATAAGACTCTTTACGTTTCACTTCTCATGTCTGACGTCTCACTTCTTTCTCCTCACGTCTCGTTTTTCACTTTTCATGTCATACCTATCTCTTCGCTCTACTCATTTTTCACGTCTAACGTCTCACTTTTAACTTTTATTATTTCTCACTCTCGACGTCTCGCTTTCATGTCTCTCTTCTGACATGCTGCATCTCACGTACCACATCTCACGTACTATTTCTTATTTCTCACGTTTAATTTCTTACGTCCTACTTCTTCAATACCACGTCTCATGTCCTCAAGTAACCAAAAGTCGCATAGCTACTTAATCTTGTACTCGAGAACTCGAGAGAAATGAAAAACGTTTTCCTAAAGTACTGATTTGAACTAAAAATCTAAATCTAAACAAGTACCATAGAACATATTTGTGCGTTCTAAGTACCTTGAAAAGTCTTGATGTCAATTTGGCCTATCATGCTTTGTTACGAACTTCTTGCGAACTTTTTGGTCCCATGCGGAACTTTCTACGTATTTTTTGGTCCCATGCCGATCTTCTTACGAAATTTTTGATTCCACGCGAAACCTTTATGGAACATCAATGCGAATTGAGTTGTGTCAAAAAATTTCGAATGGGTTGTTTACATTTTTTTGAAAACTTTCTCGTAGACATCCTCATTTTTTGAACAATACGGAATATTTCCAAAAAAATAAGGAGGAATTGTTTGTTTTATTACCGTCGCTGGCGATTGGAAAAAATGGGCTTTTGTTGGGCTCAGTTGGCAAGTCAGTTGTCTCCTGAGCCGATGTCCACGAGTTCGAGCCCAAGAGCAAACATCGTACACAGTTGTACCGGATAAGTTTTTCAATAACGATCCACCATCTGCACCGTTGATAAAGTCGCAAATGCCATAAAGATGGTAATACGATTATAATCGAAACCAAAAAAAAAGAAAAAATGGGCTGAAGAATGAACATTGCAATGAACCGGATTTTTCAAACACAAATAGAGGAATCACTTCGATATTGGGCTCTAATAACGAGACTATCATATACTGCGATAAATCTGATTATGAAAATAATTCATCAAAAACCTGATCGAAAAAGATTACCACGCTCATCTAGGATGGTACTCAAAACATTCAGAATTGAAAATTCAAAACCGTTAACATTCCTGGTGGTCAGTTTTGGTACATACGTACGTTCCTTCTTGAATCAGTTTTTTCGGTATTTCAATTTGCAACGTAGTTTATGTAACCCTGAGTACAAAATATAACTTTAAATTTTTTTAAAACCTTGATCAACCAATGTCGATATCAATAAACGTTAATGATGACGGTTTAAAGTGGCAGCAGTAAATAACAATTATGGCCAATTTTGATCTATACATTTAAAATTGATGAAGCACATCCCATGCCGATAGCTCTTAATTGCGGGAATACCAATAAGTTCAACATTAAAAGAATTATTCTGGTTTACTTTGTGCTTTTTGGTGGGCCTGACTGACAGATTATCGGATAGAATTGAGAGCAGTTGTCTCCAGACTGAAAACAATCATCTAATCTGTACCGACCGAGCTCAGGATTCTTTTTCTCCAAGAACGCCTAAAAAGTTACCAGCCTCTAACGTTTTGGTAAGATTGTGAGTTCCCATAAAATATCCTAAAATTTCCAAAAAAATTATCGCAAAAAGAAACAAAAATAAGAGAAAAAGCATTACCTTTAACCAGGCGCTATCGGCTATCACGGAATTCTGGCGACAAAACACTAGCGCCAAATGAGGGTTGACGGATTGAGATCCAAGCTCGAGTTTGAATATTTTTCACGCACACGCATGCACCAGTGCTAATTGCATTGTTGTAAACAATATAATCAGAAACATTGTGTGAGTGAAGCTACGCTTGATTTTCAAAGTATTAGTGTGATGATGTGCTTTCACTCAAAGCTTGAATGCAAAGCTGCAATACTTGTGCGGAAAGCTGCAAGATTGGATCCCATCTCGCAGGGCGGCAGCACCATAAACATTGTGTAGGTGACGCCATCGATTTGTTCGAAAAAACAACAGCCCGACTATCTTGATACTTGGAGATCTTTGCTTTAACCCTTATCGCAATTGCATGCTCCTTCATTTTACCTCGGATTCAAGTTCAATTCAACGTTTTTTAACAAATGACCCTCTTCTGAAACAGTAAATACCTGCATATTTATGCAAAGTTACATTATTTCAAACTGAAAGAAGAATTATCCAAAAGAAAGCAAATTTAAACTTCCAACTTTCTCACTTACGGTGATTTTCAAAACTCTGCTGGATCCAATTAATGTTTACTTATTACTGGTGGACTGCCAATATTTACATTTTAAGTCATTTCACTTACTTTGAAAAGTCTATGGAAAAAGATTAACAACTAGCAATCCAACCATTGGCCATGGCACAGAAGTAACGTGCTCATCTATCATCTTGAGGGTTCGAATTCAATTCTTCAAACATCCAAAATTAAAGTTAGTATAATTTATAGTAGAGGCAATATCAAAGCGAAGGGATAAGAATGTAAAAAATCAAAAAGAAATAAGATGAACACTTTTTTCGTTAAAATATTTTTTGATTCGTGTGGATAAGATTTTAATTTTTAACTGATTAGAATGCTATGCAGCCCTCGACCAGGGGTGAGTAAGACCAGGCCCACCAATGGTTACTAAACCTCGAATCGAGTACATTCAGCAACATATTTATCAACCCATCATCGCACCAACAGTTGCTAACTTGATTCGAGAAATAGCATTCGAGCAGTAGGTTGTTACAGGATGCGTTTATGTAGCAACCCGGTAGCAACGCAGCCGGTCCCATGTCTTGAGTTCCATGGCTAGGACTATAGGTTTCAGGTCTCAGATATTAAATATCAGTTGTCTCAGTTTACAGGTTCCATGTTTCAAGTCCCAGGTCTCAGGTCTCAGTTTTCAGTTTTAAAGGTCTCATTGTCTCAAGTTTCAGAGCATCGAAATTAGCACAGTTTTTCGCAACAAGCTCTTTTATTTGTTATGAACAGGCTTGACCGCATTTCTACAAGTAGAAAAGCAGCCCACCGGTGAAATAAACAAAATACGGTGGTTAAATCGTGCGCAAAACATTTGGACTGCTAGTGGGGAAATATTTTGAAAAAAAAAACCGTAATGAACAGCAAAACGAACTCTTTAGCGGTCATCTAGCAAGTTTAAAGCCAGAAACATTTCTTTGACAAGTCTCGCCTCTATTTACCGGAAATAAACAAAGAGAAATATTTGAAAATTTGATGTCTAGTACTTGAGGAGGCTAACGATCTGTGGAGACTGCAAATCACTCAGTGTTTCATAACGATTGACACGGTGAATGGATAAATATACCTACAAGGAAATGCCTCGACTGCTTTCTCTGAAAAGCTCTTCAAGCAATTGAAATCTGGAATCGTTTCATTACGCAAAAACTGTAACGGAGTGATAAAAAATAATTTTTTTTGTTTTTGTGTCGAAGGAGGACAATCAGCTAAATTCTTTCTAACTTAACCAAATCAAAAATTTTTAGTTATTTTAAAGGTCAAGCTTCAGAAAACAGAAAACGAAATTAGAAATTGCCTTGATTTAAAAAAAAAAAGTGGTTCATGCATTCAATAAGGCCGGAACAAATTTTACTTTCTTCTTTTGTCACCCCCCACTTCGAAATTTACAAAAATCCCGAAGGGGAGAGTAAATAAAATTTTAAGTGTTTAATGGAAATTTTGAAAAAAAAAATCAAACATCCGAAAGATAACAAGAGCAAAAAACAAACTGTGGAGAATGGGAGTTTTGTCACCATTTGTATTCTAGATTTCGTTGAATTTTTCGATAAAAAAAACTACTTGATTTTTAGGTTTTGTTCAATGATATAGTATGCAATTTTGTTGCATACAAGATTTCATGCAATTTATTCCAATTTATCAGTTTTTTGCATTATTTCTTATCATCTCCCCCCCCGTTATGTTCCATCTCCGAGTGACAAAAGAAGGATTTAAAATTTGTTCCGTCCTAATAATTCACAAAATAAAGTGTTGCATTTTTTTCGAATACACTTCCCAAAAACAATAGATATAAAACTTCACAATTTTTGGAAAAAAATCAATTGACAGCGCTTTAATTTATTTAATAACTTTGTCGAAAACTGTTTAACTCATGCTTTAGAAAAAAAACTAAATTTTTTTAGCCTAACTTGTTTTTAAAATATCGTTTAAATTCCCATACTGTACCATACTGGAAAAAAATAAACAATAAGTAACGGGAAAAGAACAAACACTTCTGCAGATTTACAATGAAAATGTACAAAATTTAATGTGCCCTGGGATATAGGCATAGACTGGGGACATTCTGAATAGCATGATTTCATCATTTAAGATATGGAATCGAAAAGTCTGCCAAATGGCAAAAAAAGAAAAAAAAAATTGACAAAATATACAAAAGTGTTTAACCAAGAAAAGATCTTTGTAAAAAAAACTTTTTTTTCCTTCTGAAACGATGTTCTAATGAGAAAACGGTTTGACATCAAATTGAAGGTTCTGTACGATTTTTTTTTCTTGCAAAATATATGAAAATATTTAACCAAAAATAGTTCTTTGTAAAAAATGGAAACATACTTTGTACTGATGAAAAAACACTTGCCACAAATTCACACGAAGACTTTGATCAATAATGATTTCAAACATGACACTGTGTTTTATCGTTACTCAAGCTTTGTAAAAAGAATGTATTATTATTTTTCTACTAACGTGATAAACAGAATAAGGGACATCCGTCACCCTAATTGCGCAATCGAACATTTCAATTCACCCTCTTCACTGATTACACCGATTCGAAACCATATGCCACTTGCTCGATGTCCCAGACAATTTCTTCATTACACTCTGACGTTTTGCTTTCAACCAATTTCCTGTAGGTATAAGAGCCTACGACGAAACGGATGCACGGTAATTTTTGTCTCGAGTTCAAAGGACTCACAGTGTGTTTTCCTCGCCCTCCCCCTCAATGCCACCCAACGAGAAAACTCCGACGCATGGGCAGTTCCGTTACACCGTCTTTCCTTCTGTCGACGGAGGACGACGATCCTTTTTCCTGTTGTCAAAATCCGTGTCACGCGTTGTTCGCCATCTTGGAAAAGTCAAACATCCCCTCTCGCTTGCTTCGATGGTGTTTGTGAAGCGTCTTTCGGGTTGTGGTATTGGTGCTGGGAAAGTCCTATCGCCAGTTGGGAGGCTCGCTGTAAATCGGGTCGCTTGCTGCGATATCGTAAAAATAAACTACCACCACATTCGTTTGGATTTGTGTGTGTGTCAGCGTGTGTTACGCGAACTGTGCACAATTTCCCTTTTGTTTGTGCCACCCCGAGATTTGTGACGACGACGACTGTCCGCGACGATTGCAAAGAATAGGAACGACGGCGCTCTGTTCTGTGTCCAAACACGATAGTGTGTAAATTAGAGAATTATCGCCCCCCTCGCGTTCGCGTTAGTTTTTTCTCGGTTTTGCGGATTTTCCACCGGATGTAATATCTCGCAGAAGGGTTGCGTTTTTAGTTTCGAAATAGTTTTTCACATTTCGCTGTTCGGTTGACGTTTTTGATGGGATTTTTCTTCGCTTCTTGTCGGATGGTGTGTCGAAGCCCTTTTGTCCTTTCCCGTTTCTCTCGTGTCTCGTGCCTTGCACGTTCCCGTTTCGACGATCCTGCTTACTTCGGTTTGGTTGTGTGTAAGTGTACATATTTTCGAGTGAGTTGTAGCAGGCCGTGAACAAAACCATCAGCAGAGAAATTTCCTTTGGAGGGTGTTTGGAATGTGTCAAAGCAGGCTTTGAAGAAGAAGAAATTTTTGACGGAAAAGTGTGCTAAATATTTCATCCTAGTAAGCTTTGATGTGCGTTTTTCAGAGTGTTTGAATGAATCAGCTTAAATTTGTGTGTGCTTCATCGGTGCTTCACTAGAGCTAGGGCTACTATGAGTAACCGAAAATGTGCAAAGTTCGACGGGCAGCCAGCTGATGCTTGCCAGGAGCCTACTACGACGACGACGGCCAAGGATTGTCATTCATCTTGCGGAATTGGAGTACAACTATGAGTAGCGATCGATAAGCTGAAGGAAAAAAAGGTGATTAATCACATGATTTGACGTTTCAGAGACACTGTATCTCAATACAATTCGGGCGATTTTGCGTAACTACCAAGTCTACCGATAAATCTTCATTAACCTTGACCCAAAAAAATGTCCGCTGTTTGCTCAATGGTGGCGTCTCGAAGCACAACGTAAGTGCAAAAAGTCACCACAACAGATCGATAAAGTTCGCTACCTCTTTCGGGATGAGTTGTAATTTAATACAATTTCCGGAACCCTTCTTTTTTGTCGTTTATTTTGGGAACCCCAAATGTTGAATACTTTCGAGTTTTAGGCAAACACAAACATGGGGATTCACATTCGCCGAGAAACTTTCTCGACGAATACCATAACAATAACCATATTTCTGGTGCGTTGCCTCCAGTCTACAAATTCCCTCATCAGCCGCAGTGGAGAAAAAGTTGCTTACATAACCTCCAAACGTTGAACTCCTGCCTGGATCCAGCCAGCCAAAGGACAGCTAGCAGACACATTACGGACAGTCCTCATCCTGCCGCCTTTGGTCGTCGTTGTTCCAGTCATCATCATCATCATCCCGAACCACTGTCTGTTTTCAATGGTTAGGATGCGAAGTTTCCGTTTTCCAAAACATCCCCTCCTCCCCTTTTCCATTCGTAACGCATTCTAAGCGGAGAAGCAACAACAAACCAAGGGGTGGGTGGGTAAAAACCAAAAACAGCGAAAAAAGGAATCTAATCAGCTGTCCGACGCTTCCCCATTTAGTGAAAAGAAATAAAAAAAAAAAACAAGGCGTTCGTCTAAAATCTAACGACCTCAGAACACTAATGGACGGACTCGTAGGAATTGTTATTGTAATAGACATTCGATTTAAATGCTTTTCTCTTCGTGCAACAGCGCGAAAAAAGTGCTTTATCGATTTTCCGTCAAAAACCATCCAATTGTTGTTGGCTTTGTGTATTTTTTTTTTCGATATTGTTGCCTATCGCATCAAAATCATGGCATACTTTTCCCCGCACAAATGGGATATGTATTTTCATTTCTTGATTTTTCCTCTTTTTTATGTTCTATTGTTAGTGTCTTTAGTTGGCATATAACAAAATCCCCCATTTAGTATTGGTTTGTTCGCTCGAAGATGATGTGTTTACGATAACAACCAAAAAAAAAGTGCTGTACAATTTTTCTCCTCGTTTTTAACAGGAGCTGTCACGTGCACGTGATGGCTTAAGATTGGCAGTGAGTTACATGGGTGGAAAGACACGTTTCGTGATTTAAATGGGAAAACGGAATTGTGTCATTTCTGGTTATGTGTGACCTACCCACAGAAACCTCCAATTGAACTCAACGTTAAAAGTCTGTTTAAAGATTCGGTTGGAATATTTTGGTTTTTTTTTTCTAGAAAAGTTTTATACGTTTTTTTTGACAAACTTTAAGGATGATTTTTTTAAAAAAATTAACGATATAAATATCTTCAAACAATATAAGTAACACACCAAAAGGCGATTTATTGAATTGATAAACCTTTTGACCATATTTTCAATAACCGTCAGAGTATCCAAACTCTGTAAGGAAACTTGGAATTGGGAAACATGAGAGCGTGCTGTTGAATTTCTTAAAATAAGCGTATAGAATAAGATACATTTTTTCCAGTCCAGAGTGCATTGAAACTTCTATTGATTGGAACTACTTTGAGTAACTGTTAGGAGAAAATCATAAAGTGTTCGAAGTTGACGCAAGTTATTATTAAATTTATGAAATTAATTTGCGGCTTTATCGGTGAGGGTTAAAGAGTTGAAATGAAAGACGGATAGAAGATCAGAAGAAAATTCTTTGGTGGTGAAAAGAGCAAAGACCATTTGAAATAGAAGCTTGACCACATACTAAATACTTTGTCCAGCACCAATTATTATTAAAATTTCGGCAAATCGTCAGAACAATAAAAACGAATAAATATATAAATAAATAAATAAACATTTTTTTATTTTCTTTAAATTGTAATCGAGAAGTTTATATGGGAAATCCAATGAGGTTTTAAGATGATTTATAAGAAAATCTACAATTTCTCGTTAATCTAAAAAAAAGATACAAATTAGAAATAAGGAATTTTCATTGCTGCAAAATTTTTGCCTGATCGGTGAATATACAGAGGTGCCACAAGGGCTCTGCATTGCTCTTTTGACCCTCAACTTTCGTCGTTATTGAAATTGTTGTATGTTTGTCATATGTGTTATTTTTGAAATTTTTGTAATTTAAGAAAAAAAAATATTTTTGAAGGTATTACAAATTAAATATTTTGAAAAAAAATTGTCAAAAAATAGATTGACAAAAATAGTATAGCATCAAAAATGTTATAGAAATTACAGAAAACACAAAAATAAAAACAACGACAACAATGACGAATATGAATTAAAAAAAGGAAAAAAAAACAAAGAAAAACTTATTTTACAGAATTGATAACAATGAAAAACTGACCAAAATAACGAAAATGAAACAAATTATACAAAAAAATAAGAGAAAGAACCAAAAAAACAAAAGTGACAACAAGCGAATAACTAAAAATACTAATATTACTAAAATCACTTCGATAACTTGAAATACTCATGCGATGACTAAATTCACTTAAATCAATAAAATCATTGGGCATACCTTCAAACAATAAGAATTCAAATTACTTTAATTACAAAACTAACAAATTGTAAAAATTGTCGAAATATCAAAAGTTAAGCAGTTGTCGAATTTTCGAGTTGTTAAAAATGGTCGAAATATGCAAAAAGTCTAATTTAACTAAAATTTCAAGGTTTTCAAAATTGTCAAAATTATCAAAATTGTCAAATTTGTCATAGTTGTCAACGTTGTCAAAGTTGTCAAAATTATCAAAATTGTCAAAATTTTCAAAACTGTCAAAATTGTCAAAATTTTCAAAATTGTCAAAATTGTCTAAATTTTCAATTTGTCAAAATTGTCAAAATTGTCAAAATCGTCAAAATTGTCAAAACTGTCAAAACTGTAAAAATTGTCAAAATTGTCAAAATTGTCAACATTATCAACATTGTCAACATTGTCAACATTGTCAAAATTGTCAAAATTGTCAACGTTGTCAACATTGTCAAAATAGTCAACATTGTCCACAGTGTCATAACTGTCAAAACTGTAAAAACTGTCAAAATTGTCAAAATTTTCAAAATTGTAAAAATTGCCAAAATTGTCAAAATTGACAAAGTTGTCAAAATTTTCAAATTTTTCAAATTGTCAAAAAATTTAATCATATCTTTGAACAAACCTAATGTTGAACTACAATATGGACAACAATCGCAAACCATCAAAGCAGGCAACGACGTCGGCTTTTCAAATCGAGAACAACGCGTCGTCTACGGATGGCGACGACGGACAACGAAAACGACGACGACGACAATGACTTGGAGCCAGCCAGTCGCCAGACAGTAGCGCAAAAATCTTTTGAATTGGATGAGTAAATCCACTTTGAGAGGGAATAAAAAAAATCAGCGTGACAAAACATAAAAAATGACTTTTACACTTACACTTGGAACGGTGAAGTCAAAGGGGGAAAAGTGATGAAAAACAACAGAGGAGTTGATGTAAAACTCTCAAAATGAGCGTTTTAAATGAAAATAAGCGAAGGTCATCGATTTGAGTAGGCGGCGGAGTTTATCCAAATTAATTATGCAATCTACGAGAAAGTGGAACATTTCTGTCGGTCAGTCAGTGCTCGCAATGAATAATTTCCCATGACTGGTGACTGGTGGCATGCTTCCAGGTTTGCCCCGTTGACAGCCAGCGTCTGAATGGACCGGCCCGGGTCGACAAATTTTCGATAGCTAGCGAATATAAACCGACAAATTATGTCAAAAAGGTTAGGTAAATCCCCGCCCTCGCAGCAACCGAAACACAAGATTTATGAGACAAGTCAAGCCGCGCCGTATAATTAAGGTGGACTTTGTCGGTGTTTTTCTTGACGTGTTTTCCGACCATTTAGAGCGATTCATTTTCCCATGAAGGAAGCTAGCAAGCAAGCGGCCAATTCGGTTTAGTTCAGCAGATCAAAAGCTGTATTTTCCAAGTTGCTCCAAATGGTTGGCAATGGTCCATCAGTTTGATCTTAGTTGGCGGTGTTGACAGGCTGCCATCATCGTTGTCGTCGATGTCTCGTTGAAGAAATAGACCATCGGGCTCGAATCCTAGTTGGCGCTGCATCAACCGAAATTAATATTTTATATCGGAAGCACTCTCGAAGATTGGTTCCATTTGTTGCATAAATCTAAGCAATTCATGCTGGTGTTAGCAATCGCTGGAAAATATTATTTCTCATTCTGATCAGTCAACCGTCTGTCGAGTTTCCCATTCGTTGCAATCGTTTGAAATTTGTTTTCCTTAAAAATACACGCTTGAAGAATGTTTCTAGCTGTGAAAATCTTCTTAAAGTTGAACGCACAGTTTGAAAGTTGCAACCATCGTTGACGACTTTCCAGACGATTGCTTTGATTCGATGCACGCTGAATGTGCTGACATAGAAATATCGAATGAAAACATATCGGGGAGCCGAGATCCTTGAATGATTCCACTCAAAATATTATGCATAAAGCAGCTTTGTGCTGTTTTCCCACTCCATCATGATCCGCAACTTGGCAACAAAGATATTAAACCAAGTAGCTTTTTTCACTTTTTTTATCCGTTCTCATGCTCAACTCAACTGAACATATTCCTTTCCTACCGTTCCGAACAAGGTTTTTCAATTTTCCAAAAGCTTATAGTGGAGTAGGTATATGTACCGGTAAGTTGTTCGATAAGAGCCAACGGAAAAGTTGCGAAACCAAAGATTACCTTTTACAGAACAGAAAAAATATTTATTTCGTGCAAAAATCGATTCACATCACATAAAAAAAACTAAGGTACCTTTTGTTACTTTATTCCGCAGCCTAATGTCAATGGTTTCACTGTCAATGTCTACCGAACAAATAATAGAACTGCAGACGAATCAATGATGGTGATTCATCCAATTTTCCGCAACCGACAGACACGTTTAATTTTCCCTCATATTTTCCGTGCACCCCACACGAGACGGTTGTTATTTTCCCCGTTTTCGCCCCCCAAGTTTGCGCCAACAGAACAACACAAATTAAAAACTGGCAACATTTAGAACTTTTACCAAAAAACCACAAACACAGCAGGCGTGTTGCCTTTGGTTGGTTTGGGGGAAACTTTTTGGCCGCCAGCCAGGCTGGAAACTGTTTCGTCTGCCAAGCCAGCATCCACCAACCAGTATTTAGCTATCTAGTGTGGTGGTCGGCAACCGGATATGTGTCCTAGCTCCAGCATTACATGTGCGCATACACACGTTGTTGAGGATGGTTATCAGAAGCAAACGAAACAACAAAAAAAGAAACAGGTTTTTTATGCGTTCAATGTTCTCGATAGGTTATGTTCCGGCAAGTATCATATCCTATGCTACAAAGTACCTACAACCATCATGAGATGAGTGGCGCATAATGGGTTGGCAACGTTTCATTGTCTGCTGTATTTTTTTTTCTTACAAGATATAAGTTTCAAAGGTTGCTTTGATGGTTTTTTTTAACTTGATTGTCGCCGCTTTGGGCAATTAAAGAAGCATAAATTAGAAAATAAAGTATGTTGTTGTCAAAATCTACTCATGCATGATGATCAATAGGAATAATTGCACTTAACAAATTTAAAAGTGGAAAAAAAGACTTGAATGTTGAAACCCACGAGCTTTTAAAGATAATCGAGTAAGTTACCTTTATACAGAACAAGTATCGATTTGATCATATTGCGAGGTAATAAAAATTCCACACATTTCAAAATTTCATAAATTTAATTTATCTAATATTTTACTTAAAACATAACTAATACTAGTCTAGTCATAAACTTTCAAGAGCCCCATTCAGCTGTCATATTACTTTACAACGTAGAAATCTAGATCACAAAAATATTTACAATGGCGTTAAGCAAACTAACGCTTGACTTGATTAACATTATTGGTCCCTAAATTAGTCACAGTCAGAGTAAACTAGGGAGTCATTTAGGACTTCTGTGTTCTTCAGCAATATTTTTTATTGTTAACACCTAGGGAAAGTTCTCCCATCCATTCTAGTAAATCCCTGAAAAAAAATCGTGTATATTTCCAGGTTGCACGAGTTTTCAATTTCGAATTTAGAAAAAAAAAAAGTCAGATAGCCCGTATTTTCTAGAGAAACCCGGATCTTGTTCGGATTTGTAGGCATGTAATTTGTAAAATCATACAAAAACTCAAATTGAAGAAAAGTTGTAATTTTTCTAGGTGTCATCAATATAAACAGAAACGTTGCTTCGGCAGCCATTCAACAAAAATTTAGTGTCGTTTAGCAGCTTATATGAAGAATCAACGAACTAAGTCGGAAGAGGAGGCCATGATTCGTTGACTACGGGCGCGTTTGATTTTCATTCCGTTTTATTTTTATTTTTCATAATTTTAGTGATCAAATTGATTCAAAACTTGAAAAAATAGAAATATCGCACTTCCAAATGTTAATGTGTGTTGAGAGTGATCGTCAGGAAAGTAACAGTCTCTCTCGGCGAAGTAAAGGCTGTGGGCATCGTGTTCCTTAGGCGCTGTGTAGATTGGGAATTCCTCAAGAGCTGACTGAGAAGCTGAATCAATCAACGACTATCAGGGCCCAAAGATTATTTGCTGAGTTCGTTTCATAATAATAATTATACGTAAATTTAAAAGACTGAATGTTTTCTGGAAATTTCTCATGGAAATCTCCAAATTTTCAATACATGTGAGTATCTAAGATTTTCAAGAAGAGTTGACTGAAAAAAGATTGTAAGTTCCAGCTTTATCTGGCTCAGCAATTTGTGTTGAATGGTTATCAATTTTTTTTAAAGTCTATTTTCCATTTCTGATGGCTTTTCGTTTATTTTTTGTTTATCACTTTTTTGTGACCCACGTGTTTAAACACTTTTCGGAGTGCTGCGATTGGAAAAAAAAATCTGCGATAGTAGGGCGAACGTTCTTAACGCATTTAGGTATTAGTAAGGTTGAAGTAGGAAAGTGAACTTTCAAAGAAATTTTTGGTTCCGTTATTCGTAAGTACAAAAGTTTGTCTAATAAATTCTTTTATATTTACCATGAAAGGGCAAAATTCCAAAGATTGCATGAATATTCCAATAACGTTCTTTCCTTTGAATTTGTCTTTCCAAAAACGAACAATGGCGCTATATCCATAGTCGCTGACCAGAAATGGGGAGCAAAAAAAATTCAAAAATAATATGTTCTAAATTTGAAATTTCTTTGTAAAATAACCACATTTCCACCACATAAGAAATATTTATCGGAGATAAGTTATATGAAGAATCAACGGACAGAATCAGTTTTGCCGTTATGTAGATATGCTTTCCGATGATAAGAACGCAATTTCGACTCCAGAAATTGACGATCTTTGTTCTGAAAAGTTCAGCTGCATTTTCGACACCGCTGGTTCAATATCTCCTAAGGAATAAGTTGAGCCGCTTGTAACATTTCTCTCCTGAACACTTCGCTTAATCAAATCCTAGTGGATGACGGAACCATCCTAGAGGCAACTGCTGGACTAAAAAACAGTTTATCCGCAGGACCTGCTGACATTTGCGTAACTTTCGTTAAAAGTTCCATACAACGTTTGCTGACTCCCATTAAAAAAATCTTTCAAGCATCGCTTAATGAATCTACTGAAAGAAGCCATCATGTTCAAAGTTCACAAAAAAGTGACAAAAAGGACATCAACAAGTATTACGAAATTTCAGTTTTAAGTGCAACCGTTAGCTAAATAGTCATCATGGGTCAAAACTTCTTGTTTTGTAAATTTTTTTTTACTAATGAGCAGCTCGGGGTTTTGCCTACGCTCTCGTCAACTACAAAACTGTTAACGTTCACATCTGCTTTGCTATAGAATCTCAAACAGAAGTCATCTACATTGACTCTCAGCTGCATTCGAAAACACAGTCCGATTGGAAGAATCTAAGTCCGATCGATCGGTTTTTTGCTTCATCTAGAGTTCCTCAAGGAAGTTATTTTGGACCAATTATATTTCTATCTTATTTTTTATATTTGAACGACGTGCTGTTGCTACTCGGCGAAGCCAAACTAAAGGGTGTTTCATTATGTCTAAGCATGACTTTGATACAACCCTGCTGATTCTGGATGACGTTTAAACAGCTGTTTTCAGCTGTGTGTTATTGTTTGCAGATCAACTTAAAACTCTGTGTATCGTAAACTCCAGTTTTGATAATTTCCGTGATCCCCAATATTTCGCTGAGTCAGTAGGCGAATATAAAAAAAGGAATTTCTTGTTCAATTGTCGAAAATTCCATAAATATTTTCAATATAAATTGCTTCAAGTAAGGTTACTTGTTATGGAACTACTAAGATTGATTTATGAACGACCTCTTCTTAGCATTCTCCACCATTTTCCATGCTAATTTATTCACGCGCGTAAAAAAACGTTTTAAGTTTTTTTCAAAAAGTTTCAACTAGCGCAGCTTTGCGCACTGTCAGGCTATATTCAGTGGAATGCTTACGAATTTACTTAAATTTTGATTATAGTCACTACAAAACTGTGGAAACAAAACTTTTATCCATCACTTTTTTCACAAATCCATAACACTTAGCCTGCTGTGATCACATTTAACTCTTTAAGGCCGGAACACATATAAAATTTTTCTTTTATCACCCCTTTCCCCCTTCGATTTTTCCGAAAACCCGAAGTGGGAAATAAATAAAGTTCAAGTTATTTCAAAGAAAATATGGATAAATTCTTCGAAAATTCAAAAATTTGCAAGAGCGAAAGTCAAACTCGATGTCGATCTGAAATAACGCGATTTTTGAATTTTGAACAATGCGGATTGTATGAAAGTTTGTTGCATGTTCAATGTGTTCCAATTTATTGAAAATTCCGGATGAAATATCCGCTTTGAATTTTCTTAAAATTCATGTGTCAGTCATGTGGTAGTACAGTAGTTACTACAAGGCACACGTAGAATCGATGTGATGCAACAAAAGCTTAGTTTACGTGTAAAATCCCATATATTTAATTTCAAAATAATTTGGGTGTAAAGTAGGGACCATGTATGGGATTGAGGAAAGGATCCTTGGAAAATTTATCTTTTCAACAAAATGTTTCGATTTTTTCTGATCGATTCTTCAGCCTGGAAAAAATCGATAAGATCGGTTTATCTCTGATTCGATCTTTCGAATTGGAAAGCCGGAAATGTCTAGACTCTAGAATCAATTTTAAATATCGATTTAATGCTGAACAGTGCCATCTTTATAGCATCTAATCTAAATAGTTACTATAATTAAGGTTGGCTGAAATTTATGTGTGCAGATTTTGATATATTTAATTCAATTTCATTAATTTATTCATTGAAATGACGGTAGCCTTAAAATTTACATGTAAACGTTGCACAAGTTTGAGCATATCGTAGCTACCTGCACCGAAACAAATTGAGTCTAGTTTAAATTGAAAAAAATCGATTTATCAGCGCCTACATATAAGAGAAGCAACGTCTGACCCCTCTAAAAATGAAATATCTGGTCACATCGCCGGAACCTTGGACAAAAAAAAACCTCAGCACTGTTCCCTGTCTTAATGTAAATCCAACAAAACAACCTTTGATTTGACGCTCACTGAATCGCGATAAACGGTATGAATGACTTGAATTTTGTTAACAAGTTTTCCAATTTCGAACAAGAACCACCTAACCAGAGAAAAAAAGTTGAGGAGGTTGTAATTTAGCTACGACCGCAAAGTAAACGTAGAATTACAACAATTTTCTCTTGTCGATGTAGTGCTTGAATAAAATTTGAACTCTAACTAGCATTTTGATCCGACCATGTGACATAATCGGGCCATGCAACGTACTCCGACCATGTGACAAAATCTTACCATGCGACATTATTCCACCATGTGACATAATCTTTTTTTCTTTCGCTTATACCCAATTTACCATTTTTATGGCATTCGCGACTTTATATCAACTTAACCGTTTGCAGACAGTTATTGAAAACTTTATCCGGTACAACTGTGTTCGATGTTTACTCTTGGGCTCGAACTCGCGGACATCGGCTCAGGAAGCAACTGACTTCCTTACTGAGCTATATCACAAGCCAACCATGCAACATAATCCGAGCAGGTAACATAATTGAACCATGCAACGTAATCCGACTATGTGACATAATCGGACCATGCAACATAATTTGACCATGAAACGTAATGCGAACATGCAACATAATCAGACCATGCAACGTAATCCGACTATGTGACATAACCGGACCATGTGATATTATCGGACCATGCAACATGAACTGACCATGTGACATAATCTGAGCATGCAACATATTCCGATTAAGAGACTAAGACCGAAGCGCAGCAACTCAGATCGATGGCGAACAGAGAATAAAACCGGGTCAACCGACGTGCCCTTTCTTTTATACCTCTTGTAGGCCGGGAAAACCAAACCCATCGAGAAGCAGGGCATCGGTGTTTTCTTTCTTTTTTTCTTTTGGCTTCGTGATGTTGTCATAATCCTTTAGATGTGATGTCCGTTAAAGAAGCTATTTTCGTGACGCTAGATCCGTTTCCTAAATTTCAATTTGCCCCCTTCAGTATTGCTGTAAGACGAAAATCTAAAAGCTCTACTACAAAATCTCGAATCGATTGGAATCGATTTTGACAGTTTTTTTGAATCAATAGGAATTTTGTGTTTCAGACGTCAAACCTACATGTAGTTCACTACGTTCATCTGTATCGATCTTAAAGATCGATCTTTTCTTAAAGATTGAACAATCCTAGACAGGAGACCACCTGATACCGATCGAGTGTCAATGTCCCTTAAAACTAAGTCAACATCCATCTAGATGAGTCTTTGAGTCAACATACATCACTGGGTTAAACTTAAAAAAGGGGGTTAAAGTAGGATTGTCATCCGTCCCCAGGCTTCATTTTGCTCATCTTGAACAAAAGGAGACAGTGAACTTTTTCGCTCCGAATAATTGTGAGCTTATTCTTAATGAGCATTTCATCCTCCTCTGCTGAGTGAGCGGGGAGAAATTTTTTCTCAAACAAATGATCACTCTTCTACTGACAGAGCACTGTTGGTGTGTGACTCTGAAAACAAAACAAAAAAATTGCATATGAAATTTGGTCGTTTCACTTAATCACGTGGACAGCTTTAATGTGTGATTTGACCGTCCTCTTTCTACGTGAAATTATGGAATATTGGCCTCAGAATTTGTCAACCTGCTTTATTGTTGGGGACGTTTAAAAATTCTGGCATGCTTTTGTATCTGATTTTGTAAACAAAGAGGTAGTTAAAGATTTACACGTTTATTTCTCATTATTTTCAGCATTTACAACTTTACTCGGTCGTTTATTTCTCAGCCAGTTAATGAGAAGCTAACGAACATTTCTCCCTGCGAGAATGAGCTTGGGTGACTGCGTGATTGAAATGATCTCCAACAAAATGTGGGTTGCTTGATCGTTTAAAGTGCGAGAAAGCATGTTTCTCTCAGGCGTTTGACAAGGAGATGAGAAAAAGTGAACAAAAATCAAGAGAATCGCAGAAGCCTGTCCGTCCCGCAAAAGCGGGTTATGTCCCGCTTTTTTGATGAATGTCCCGCTGTCCCGCTTTTTTCTCAAAATGTTCCGCTTTTTTTATGGAAAACTTTTAGAAAGTTGACTTCCACTGGAAAAAAAAAACAAACATTATCCTCAATTTCAATTCATTGGTTCAACACAAAAAATGTCTCGAATACGTGTATTTTCTCAAAATAAGCATCAATTTTTCAGAGTTTACTTAAGACAGTAACAGTCAAATTCTGACTTAGTTGAATGTTTTTTGAGCACGTTTAACCAATGCAATGTGAATAAATTTGGCATTAAGAAAATATTGTTTATGATGTTTCCAAATGATTATAGATCATCATTTTTCGATAGAATCTAAGTTAAATATCCTTTTCTCATACACTACCTTTTGCGACTCAGATGTCCAAAGTTTTCATACAATGAATCAAATTTTCATGAGTTTTCAAATTTTTAAAACAAATTTGAAATATATTTGATATTCCACAAAGCTTTTTACGCGATATCAAATCCGCGTTTACATGTAGGACTTGAAATATTTCTGTCATATAACGTGCAAATTTGCGAGAACTGTGGAAAATAACCTTGATTATGGCAAAAAACCGTGAAAATAGAGTCATGTTAGAAAAACTGAGCAAAATCAATCCGCGTTAAAAAAAAATCCCAAGTGTACTTTCTATGAATAACTTTGGTTCATGGTTTACGTAAAGTTTGGCAAAAAAATAACGCTTTTTTATGAGTTTTCCAAATGTCCCGCTTTTTTCGGCTGTGTCCCGCTTTTTTGTCGTTAAATGTCCCGCTTTTTTCTAAAAGTATCTGGCAAGCCTAGGTTAAAGTGTAAAAGAAAAAAAAAATCTATAGAAATCGCATTTCAAGGTTCATGCCTGAAATATTGCACCTCGCGTAACTTTTGATCTCCAGAAAGTTCAAATTTTGTAATATAATAATGTGAGAGTTGATTTATCTAACGCAAAAAATTTGATCAATAAATATCATCAGAGTTTAAAGTTATGGAAGTTCAAAGTCGAAGTGACAGTGCGCGTGCTTCCGATTTCTATACAATTATGAACGGTACTGTATGTAAATTTATATTTATATACATTAAAAAAATGGACAAAAAACGATTATTCAAATATTTACCATGGAAACGGTGCAAATTAAGTCAGTTGAAAACCCCTATTTTGAAGTGTCTTTAGTTTAGAAACAAGGTTACAAGTTGATGATTACAAATTAGTTAACTGACATCAGCTTAAGATGAGTAAAAAAAAACTTAACTGAAAGTGAATCCGACAGCTCGTTCGTTTTCGTTCAACGTTCAAAGACGAAACAACGAATGATTGACACTTGAAATATTGCTACAGTTTGCTTGCTGGCTGTTTGTTTTGGTTTAGTCGAAGCAATTTTTCCCAAGCTTGCAATTAATATCTCCCACATTTTGAAACATTTTGTCTAGATTTTTCAAGACGTCACTCCTTTAGTCGGACAAAAGCGAAGGTCAACCGGATTTAAATGAGTTCCGATTTATTTGCGTCATTCGATGAGGTTGAGTTGAGTTTTCATGGGGTTTTACGCTGCATATTTCGATTGACGGGTACGGCCACTTGAAAATCACAGCATGACTAATTATTCTGGAAACTCTCAAGAGTTCGTCCTTCTTCTGCCTGAAGCTTGAGACCGCACCCACCACACAAAACTCAGCCAGAACAAATGCATTTCAGCACATTGCTGGTGCAGCGATAATTTTCCCTAACGAAGAAACTCATTTTCGTCATTATTTGTGCTTGTTTTTTTTTCTCCTTGCCACGTTCTTCGGAAAAGTGCGCTTATGTGTTTTATTCACAAATATATTAATATGTATGTATAAATATCTGTATGGAAACAAAATTTCGCACTTGCAACTGTATATATTTTTCCGTTGATGTTGTTGATGATGTTATTTTATTTTGTGCTGGCGCAACACTTTTCCAAACGGCAGCAAGCAGCAAAATCAGCAACATCAGCGATGTGGTTTTCGGAAACGAGTTTTTCCCCGGTGGAAACTAACCGTGAAATGCTTTCACGGTTGTTTGTGGAGGAGATGTGACAGAAGGGGCGGATGTCAGTGAGAGAGACGAGATTGGATGTTTTGGAACTATTTTTGTTTTTTTTTGTGAGTTTTTGTGTATTGAAATGCAATTTTTCCCTCGTGTTCATAAGATATAACTTGACAAAATAGTTTTTAATTAGCTTACTTATGTACACAGATCTAGAAAATTCATCACTTGAAAAAGATAACGTGAGACACAGCTTTGAAAATTCATCAGCACATATCAGAGGAGCCTGTTTCTTGTAGATTTGAACTATTATGTTCAAATTTAAAACTTGTCTGAAGTTCTTTTAAATTCTAGTAAATATTAACTATCACATGAGCAAATGATTCATTGAAATTTCTCATCAAAGAAGAACAAAAGACTCTTATCCAAACTTAGGACGGTCAGTCTGTCTATGGTATATTTCACAAACCATTCAGTCTACCGCAAGGAAGTAACTTTGGTCCACTTCTGTTCTTTACTTTTGTGAACCTCTCTTACATTCGTTCTGTGGAGTCAATCAACACAATTTTACCACGATTTACAGTGGCCGCTTTTCTTAACACATGTTTAGAAGCTCACGGATTCAGTAGCTTATAGCAACGGTGAAAATTTAAACGACTATCGGTTTGATGCCAAAAAATGCCTGAAAATGTGTAATTCATGCTTTGTGGCGCGCTATCAAAGTCATGTTTAGCACCTAAAGGTCCATCGCCTTTTTTTTCCTTTTTGAAAGGTACAAGATTTCATTAAGCAGCTCCAATTTCTGGAATAGTTGATAAATGATCAACAAAGTCAAATCTATCACTCTTAGTGTTAATTGAAGATCTTTGGCTCAAAGAATGTCACGTTACAGTTTTTTGTGTTTAAGGGCCATTTTTTACAATGGGCCATTAAGTGTTAAGGTCAACGAAGTATCTTGTAAGTTGTTTGGTGAGATAAAGACCCTACGAACTTTTCCATGACTTTCATTGGATACAAATAACATCTAAAATGTTTAATGTGGACATTATTCTGGATTTTGATTCGGCTTTGATTTTTAGTCAAGAATTCAAACCCCTTTTTTCTGACAATCAATATTTCTTTTACTGAAAAAAATTTTAAATATTGATTTTTCACAGCTTCAAGAGAAGTTCTAATTTTATGCTCCATTATGATGTAAAAGGAAACCTTAATACTCTCATGAACGAGGATGGAACATGCATGTGTTACAAAACCACGCCGTGTGGTCCACGAATGAAACGACCGGATGAAGCCCCGGAATATAAACTACCCGCGTATTTTCTATTATCTTCAACTTCCGGCAGTTTGCGAACATCTTCACACACATTTCACTCACAGACGGGAGGAAAGTGCGAACTGAAAAAAGGAAGGAAACTCGTTCAACCAACCAGCCACAATGAATGAACTCTGCTGCAGCCATCCATCGCTCATACGTGTGGTTAACAAAAATGGTAATGATAATACTGATGATGATGATGATGATGATGGTGATGCTGGTGATAGCGATGGGGATCCTAATAATATCATTCATAAAATACTGAAGTGGAGATAATGTCGATAAGGAACCGTTTTATACGCTCATTTGGTCGTTTGAAGTGGAAGCTGTGAGAGAAGGTTTTTTAAATGTATTTTTTTAAAGATTCAAAACTTGAAATCACAAATATTAGATACAGTTTCAGAATCCAAAATTTTTCGAAATTCCACTAGAATTCTGTAACTTTTTCAGCAGATTCAAGTCCGTTTGTCTGTGATCATCCATGGGTAGAATCCATTCGGATCCCACGCACCCTTTTTTTTCTCCTGTGTTCTCGTTTTGCAGCAATTTTCTGTCAAAGCGACCCCTGCCTAGGGTTCGGTTGAGTCCGAAGGAAAGGGGGGATGATCTAACTACCTCCACCCGGAAATGTGACTGTCTTCCATCGGATTAGTGCCAAGTGGAAAAACTTTAGCTTTGCGGTGCGGTGAAAATGCTTCATTTCACATCATCCAACCCATGACACACAACAGTAGCAGCAGCAGCAGCAGAAGGAGAAGCGCTCGTAAGTGGAGCAGTTCGTACATTTTTTTTTCGCTCTCCATCCCCCCTTTCCTTAGCTTTGACCGGGAAAAAATCGGATAAACTCTCTGCCACTTGGCCATTGTCGTCAGTCATTTTACTACAATTTTATATAAGCTTATAAAGATACCGGACCACCTTCAGCGCAGTCTTTTGTCGGTAAGCTTTTTGCATTTTAAAACTACTGTCTTATGTTACACAGAGACCCTTCGGAAGAAACTATACCTTTTTATATTTCAAGATAAGAATAAAAGCTCTTAAGAAAACTTTCTTCATGAAGGGAGGAATTCTGATTTATTGCTCCCTTAAAAAAGAAGCTGAACATTGAATGGTTTTCGACAACCGATGATCATCATCCTGGAAGTTTTTAAGGCACCCGCGTCTTGGAACGACACGATAAAATTATTTTATGATACAATCGATCTGGAATGTTTTTTTTTGCCCTCTTCTTCCTGATTCGCTTCCGGTCCATCATCACTTCAACGAGAAAAACTGTGTGAACAAGTTTTTCTTGTACCCACACACGGTGGCAGCAAGAAGATACTTAATTCCCTGCCCGGGACCTCATAACTTATCGCCATCGCCATTTGCTGCTGAACAGTGCTTGAGCAAAGAGTTATAAATTCTTTCTAGTGTTTGCGGATATATTTTCACCAAATGCCCGGAGATACTTTCGGCGATGCGGAATACTTGAGAGGAACTTGGCTAGGTCGATAGGGATGATTTTTGGGAATGGTTTCGAGTAACAAAAAAAAAACTTCGTTCCTTATCAGAATTATTTCAAAAGTGAAATACACAAACGACAAAACTGTACAAAAATATAGGGTCAAATTTGACCAAATGACAAGAGACATTATTCATAAAACTGATAAAGACGAAAAAAAAAATACAAAATTAACAGAAATTACAAAAAAAGACAAAAACTACCAAACATCAAAATGACCAAAATGTCAAAAATTAATAAAATTGCAAAAATGACACGTGTCAGTAGAGTCGATTTAAGGTCATTTTTGAATTTCTCAAACCCTGGGGTCTAAAAAGTTTAGTTTTGGGTCAAAGCTCATCCATAATTTGTATTGGAAAATTGAATATTTTGTACTGAAAAATCAACTTTATTCTGGTTTATTTTGTGGAACCGAGTCTGTTTATGGTTTTGTGCCAATTAATTAATACTCCAAAGGAAATTTCCGCTGAACAACTTTGTCGAAGACATTAACTTTGTATTTTATAAGGCATAAAAGTTATTAGCTGTTTAACAGGGGTATGTCTTTTGGAATTGATAAACAATAAATGCAATCGACATCACTGTTTGTGCCTAGCGAGGTATTGCGTTAAAAACACAATAAACAAGTTGAAGTAGTCTTTTCAACTTCCATAAGAAAAATTGTAATGATAGGATTAAATAAATGGCCAAAAACTTTTGTATATGTTATATGTATACTAGATCGCTGCAAACTTTTTATGAAAATTTCAAATTCTTAAATTTCTACACCTCTCATAACTTTTTTTGATTGTTTTTGCTGCCAGAAATAGCAATAAAAATTTTGAAAGCGATCCATTCAGCCCTGAATTAGCGCAACGAGTTTTAATTTTTTATAGATATTTTTATGGGGAAACAAAATTTTTCTTTCAAAAATCGCCAGAGATGTATTGGAAGTTCTAAAAAAATTAAACGTCGGATGAAAAATATTCCTTGATTCTTGCAATACGATTAAATATGCCATTAAATGCCATTTTTAAATACTTTTACTGCTTAGCAAAAAATAAAACCTAAGAATAGTCAAATCCAAAAATCAAAGACCGACTTCCAGGGTTGCTAGCGAACCGGGAAAACCGGGAAAACCTGGAAAAACTTTGGAATTTCATTACGTCACCGGGAAACCGTGAAAAAACCGGGAATTTCGGCACCTCACCGGGAAAATTGACATGTTTGATATTTACTCATAAACGCTTATTTTCGTTCTTTAGTAATCAAACGAAGGACAGTTTATCCTCAGCCTTCGACGATATCAGATGTGTTTTCTCTCTCGATATTTTGACAAAAGGCTAATGATCAGTTTTGTCTGAAGTGGTGAAAAAATACTGTGGTGCTCGCGATGAGCCCATCGCCCGGGGATTATCCCGGTAGGACTGTTCCGGAATGGTTAGACCGAGAGAACCTACACGGCCGTTTGTATTATCTGACCCTGAAAGCTCGAGACGGATACGAGTTGCCGAAAAACCCCTTCGTGATATCGCGATTCATAGCGGAACATGTTGGGACTATTGAAGGAGGCTTTATTGAAAGGAGAAATAATTGGTACGTGTTGAAGGTGAGAACAACAATCGAACCAACAGCAGCAGCAAAAACAACAACAGCAACTACAACAACAACAACAACAACAACAACATCAAGGAAACCAACAGCAGAACAGCCAACTGAAACGAACGAGACTGGACAATACTACACAACTTCAACAACCAGCAACCAATGTTTCAAAGCCAAAACAAAATTTGGACACCGAATCTCCCCCCCGGAAACGAAACCCCATCTTAGCTCAGACCTCACCTCCAGCACCTTCAAGCCGTGAAGGAGCTAGTGATGTTGAGTGTACTGAGCCCAATTCTATTCCCCCAGGAGGAACTCGATCAACGCGTAGTCGATCACGCATCGAAATAAAAAAGTGATCTCTTCTTCCTACCCCTTCCCACATCCCTTTTCCCTTTCCTTATCCTTATCTTATTTTAATTAGTACTAAGTGGATTCCCCGGCAACAAAAGACTTTTGTATGAAGTAAATGCCTAATAAATAGTTTTATGAATTAAAAAAAATAATAATCAAACGAAGTTTGAATCGCTTTTTTAATTAATTGCGGAGAAATATGAGTTATCTCATTATTTTGCTCTCCGCAAGCAAATACTTTGACAGGGTGAGACGTTTTTAAGCAGAGATACACCTCCTTTTCACCAGAAAAAGATGTTGATTTTCCAATGTTGTTGTTGTTTTGTATTTCGATTGAATTGGCCTGAGGAACGAAGCATTATATTGCAAATGTTAAGTTTTTAATCCATTCTACGTTAAGCTGTTGCTTGAAGTTTTCGAAATCTAAGATCTTAACCCTGACAAAAAATAATATCTTACACTCAAACAATTAAAGCTCAGCCCTGTCTTCTACACGATTTCTATATTTTCACGAATCTTTCAAATGACTATTACTAAAGTTTTTCATTGTTTTGTATTAAAAAAAAACGTTTTTTTCAAAAATATGTCTTTGGATTTGTTCAAAAAATATAGCTGCCTTTAGAAAATAACTCAGTTTTGTACGACAAATCCCCATTCAAGTTGATTTTATTATTATTATACTTATTTTTTTATTCACCATGATTTTATATAAAAAACGACGAGTTTAATAAATAACGGGAAAATCATCATTTATAACCGGGAGAAAACCTGGGAAAAACCGGGAAAAACTTTGGAATTTCAAAACGAAAAATCGCTAGCAACCCTGGACTTTTCATATCAAGCTCATTTGAATTTTCTGGATGGGTTAATGTGCAAAAATTTCTTCTTCCATACAACTTTCCAAAATTGAAACGCGTTGCGCTTACTCAGGAACCCAGCAAATCATCTCAAATTTTACACTGATGCTTGGTGACCCAAAAGCCATCAAAAAAACATAGGAGAGCAAAAAGTAATTTTTTGCAGCGGTCTATTTACATGCCTCAAAACTCCATTGGTTTTCCATTAGAAAATGACCACCGAAAAAATCATAGCACGCCTTGAACCTCCGTTGGCAACCAAAAAGCAAACATGCGGCAAACACATTCCATGCGAAGGAAACGAAAACATACCACCCAAAGTCACCTTGAATTCCCTTTTTTCAACTACAGTCCATATCTGTACCTTCAGATTTTTTAACATAAACCTGCACTCTGATATTTGGTAAAATTAGAGATATCCACTTGTTGCATAATATTGGACGCAAACGTGCGTTCTCTTCAATCGCACAACACTTTGAATTCAAGAAACAAATTCTTAGATGCAAAAACCCAACATCACAAAACAACTATTTTCACCATAAGCCAACATGCACAACTGATGCAAACCGATCCCCATCATATGGCAATAGTATTCTGCGCGTATACTACTGATATTTTCACATTAAAACTGCAAATTTTCCGGAAAAATGACGATTACGAAAAAACACATTTCCGTCCGTTATTGAGTAGCAAAACCCTTGTCCCACTCGTTTAGCAACTTTTTTTTATGAAATTTAATATATTTCACCGGGTTTTCACCGGAGGAAACTTTTACACTTTATCCCAGCCTTCACTTTGATACCCTTTTTGGACAATTTTATGTCCATATTCCTATGTTAAATTCAGGATTTTATGAAATTTTCGCGGACGAAAAGAAAAACGCGTGCGTTTGGCAAAAGTCATCGCCTACTGTCCCGGAAGAGTTTAATATGTTTTCGGAACTTTACTAGAAAAAAATGCGTCACTATTTTTTGTGAATAACTTTTGAATGCGTGAAATTTTCAATGACACTACCGAGTATTTTCAAAGTTTGGTGGCAATCTGACAAGTGGTTTTCGAGATACATAAGTATGTTCCAATAAAAAGTAGATAGTCAGAAAAATGTGTGCAATACTGGTGCCATCCAACACACTATGAACCCTTTTCTAAATGCTGGGTAATATGATAACACTTTTTATGTCCTTGAGGTTTCTCACCTCATATTTATTGAAGTTTTCATAAGTAAGATACATTTTCTTCCTTCAGCACCGATATCACATTTTTTTGCTTTTTATCACTCTACCACAGTGTTTGCGTATGTATATGCACGTTTCTAGAACCAACCAAAACAGGAGGGTACCTATCAAATTCATACGACCTATGGAAGTTATGAAAAAGGGCAAACATTCTTGGAAAATTTTTTACCATACTTAAACGTTGATTGCGCCAATCTTTATTCAAGACTAGCCTCTTCTGCAGATTGTCAGCCATAATAATTAACACTTTTTTGTCTATCGTCTTCTTCATTGGAAGATATCGATAAAACCACTCGTCAGATTTCAGATCGTCAAAACTGATGATAAAATATATGAACGGGGTAGGCTGTGCGTGTATGAGACAGACGTGTTTTTGGGATGAACATTTTTATTGTCAACATTGGCAAATAAAGACATTTTTCAGTTTTGGTTTTTTCTATAGGCAGGCAATATTTCATTTGTTTTGTTGCGGTGATTAAGTTTGGAGCACATCTTTTCGTGCTTTTCTTTTTCGGTTCGTGCTTGTTCAACCACTCAAATTTGCACCAAGTCGAATAATTTCGAAAATAGACAAATTAATTACAAATCCAATATCCATTCATGGTCATCATTGCATTACACAATTTCACGCAGCGAAAAAAATCTTTTGTTATAAAGGAAATTGTTGAGGGACAAAGGCAAGTTTCCAATAAGGATAGCTTTGCTTAAATTTTGTTTTCCTTTTTTTTAAATAATTTTTCACCTTTGACAGTAGCAGGCTTTGTTTAACTAATAGGAGTTGGGAAAATACTTTTTTGTTCAGCATATAACCTATAAAAATTATTTCCCAAACGATTGCTTTTTCCCCACTTCCAACCAAAATTATAAGCATAAAAAATATCTTTCGTCCTTTTCTCTTTCTTCCAATCTATCTATTGACTACTAGGACGATGCCGGCGCTGCCATTGACTTTAAAAGAGAGAATATCAGTTTTGTGCAGTGTAAATGAGCTGTTAATCCCAATCACCATTTATTTGACTTGTGAACAAAATTGATGACCTCGGTAAATCACGGAGTAGCAACCTTGCCAATGGTGTGGATGTGGAACTCAAAAATAATAGATACAAAGATACCTAGCTCTTAAATTTTTTCATATAAATGCCAACGGACAATCTTTTAACAAACCTTTACACCATCTACTGACGGAAACGGTCAACATTTCTCAATAATTGATTTTTTCACGTTCCGGGGGCTTAAAAATGCACTCTAATATGCTTTTATTCATTTTTGGAATACACATGCACTCTGACATACTTTTAACAGTTTTTGGAGAAAAGCTATGCCACTGACTCAATTAAATTGAGTACCTGACTCGTTTTTGCGCATTCAGATTCCTGAGTAAAGAAAAATAATCTTCAATTAAAACAGATAACTTATTTGTATTGTATTGTATCTCGTTGAGCTTGATCATTGATTCCAAATTCCACGGAACAGTGCTGAGGATATTGCGATTAAGGGTTTTGATAATTTTGATTTATCAATTTTTAATCGTACCTTGCTTTATCTTGTTTCATCTTATTTAACCGTTGTAAATCTTGGTTTATGCTGCTGATCAAGAAATTCAAATTCTCATGTTTCATGTAATTTCTTAGTCATTTACAGAATTTAAAAGTTAAGCGGAAGCCACCATCTTGGTTTTCAATATGGCGTCTTCAACTTCTACTGGCTATTTCACCTAATATTCATATTGTAGGATTTCCTTGCCACTGGTCATACTTTGCCAATTCAGAAATTTCTCAAGGGAAAAGCTTTGAATACCGAATGACAACTCTGATACACTCTGATATTCTGGAGAGCGCAGACTACGTAGAGCAAGACCTCAGTGTGTTTGTTGTGCAAATGAACCCTCAAACTGCTAGTTTTTTCGGATCGTGTAATATAAATCGTTTTTTTTCTTTAGCGTGTTTTACTGAATAGTTGCATTTCTGCCGCAGCATTTGATGGTGGCGCTTTTTGATTTTGTCCGTCGATTCCCGGTAGAGTTCCGAATCTTGTAATGGATAATTTTTGGTGGAACTTGTTCTACTGAGCCCCGCTAGCTATCGTGGAACTCAAAGTGATTGTTATCACAATTTGATTTTGGAATAAGTGACATTTTCTACAACCAGACATTTCTGATTTTACGATTTAAAGTGGATGTGAGTAGTTTATTAAGCTGAACTAAGCTAAGCTATCTCAATAACCACTCAATAAATTGTAACGAAACTCCACATGTTTAAACATTTATTTGGAATTTTAATAATTTTCATCCATGCAATGAATATATCTTAGAAACTTGAAACTGGGCTATCTTTATTCAAGTAAAAAAAATATTTTATTTTGGGCTTAAGTATATTATGTTCCCATCATTATTCAGATCAATCAGTTATATCAAGAATAAATAAATTTAAAAATAATAAATTTGTATAAAAAATGAAGATTTTCAAACTTTTGGTAGCCTTGAATAATGAATAGGTTATTATTTTTTTATAAGTCACTTTTTTTATTCGTTGTAATTTAAGTAAGTCTTGCCTTAAGAAAACCCAATAATAAAATAAAAATTGAGAAGGGTTATATCTAAAAAATGTACGTTGACTGAAAAATATGTAAAAACCCAAGGTTACACGACCCTTTGCAATAGTAAGATATGGCTATAATTTTGAATGTGGCTTTCTGAGAGATCTAAAAACATATTTAGCTTGCAGCATCTCTGCTATAAATGACCGCATTGCGGTAATCTTCTAAAAAGTGAATGTTTTTAAACATTTTGAAATTATTTCATGTTTTTAATTCAATAATCAATTTCTCATTCCAGGTGTGTATTACTCGATTACAATGGCAAATTCAGAAAAGGTTTAAACGTCTGGTAAGTAAGTAACTATGAAAAAATAACACAGCAATGAATAGAAGAATATGGGTCAAGGTTTTCCAAAATAATTGGAAATATTACAACAAAAATTCACAAACTTTAGATTTGTTTGTTTTTGGTGGAATACACACAAAATTATTGGTCATTTTGATATCTCTTATGATAAAAACTTCCAAGAATCTTTGGTTGTTCGTGTGATGCTGTGAAGCACGAAAAAATAATCTAATATCTATCGAAGCAGGATAGTTTCCCTCAATAGCTATCGCAATCTTCTTGGTATCTGTGGTATTTCATCAGTTCATACCAACGTTTTTTGAAATAAATTTATCCAAAATCGATTATGCAGAGATAGCGCAACTCGTTGATGAACGATGAAATTTTCAGTGAAGGTATCTACTACTGCAATGTCCACATGTGCAAATTTTTTTGACGTTCTTTCAGTTGATTTTTAAGATATCGTCCAATACAGAAGGTCATTAAATAAATTTTTTTTGGGCAAGATCGCGAAAAATTCAGGAAAGTCCCAGTGGGAGACTGAAAAACAGCTGGAAATCAATTATCCTATCAAAGTTCATATGGTAAATCTTTTAAGGAATCCTAGAAGTCTAACAGTGATCAAATTAATGCTAGTTCTCACTATTTATGAAGTGATGTGAAGTGAAGTGATGGATTCCTTGAAGGTAGGGAATATTAAAAGTTTTATCAAGCGCAAATCAAGAATTTCGATTGGAAAAGTGAGAAAAAAATCTTTTTTGAGTAGCTCATCTATTTCACTAAAAACAGCTAAAAACTAAAAAAGCTGCCCTCCGAAAAAATAAACAAAATACGGTGGTCAAATCGCACGCAAAACCGCTAGCAGATATATATTGTTAAAAATATCAGTTAAGAACTGCAAAAGAGCAATGATTGGCTAAATAAACAAAGAAGGTTGCCTTCAAATGCGATATTTTTCCCTGAATAACGCTTCTATAGATCCTACAAAGTTGATACTCTGTTTTCGTTGGATCTGGAATGGTGCAATTACTCGAAAAATAGGAAGAGTGTTGTTTTTGTGTCGAAGGAGGACAATCTGCTAACATTGTCATAACTTCGCTCAAATTTAAAGATTTGAGTAGTTTTGAAAGTCAAGCTTCAGGAAACAGAAAAAGTAATCGAAAAAAGCCTTGTTTTGGAAAAAGGGTGGTTCTTAGTATGCATGGCAGATGGCGCACGTGGGTGCCAAAAATTAAAGTCGATGACCTTTTTTGCCGCTCATAGCAAGTCCGTCCCATTTGCGTTTTCATCATTTTTCAGTTTATCGCTGGAAACACTTTAATTTTATATGTTGTTTCAAGAGAAAACTTTGTTGTCAGTACTTTGTTCTGGAGAACATTGAAAAAACCTCAAGTAAATTTGTCCTATTGGACGACAATGATCGCAAGTCGGTCCCATATGGCATAAATCATCGTAAGTCGGTCCCACAGCCATAAGGGCCCAGCAAATGATTTTCAACAGACAACAAAACAAAAAAAAAATCCTTATAAAGCGGGAATCTTTCATAAGCCGTAGCAGAGTCAGATTCTGTTGATTACTTTGATTAAAAACGCATACAAATGCCGAATTATCGAAAGACTTTTTACGAATTTTCAATGCCGTTTTTCTCATTTCAACAAAAACGCAAATGGGACGGACTTGCTATGAGCGGCAGTTTTTTTTATTGGAAGCTAAATCAAAAACTACTTGATAGAACGTCACAAAAATCTGCACATATTACACGGTAGCTATACTGAAAATTTCATCAATTTTCATGCACGCATTCAAAAGTTATTAACTCCATGCTTCTGTTTTATAAGCTTTTTTGGGATCCTATGCTAACGCACCAATTCAAGACGGTATTTTTCGTCAAATTCACAAGCGGAAAAACAACTTGAACTTCTCTTGATTATAAATCATGCGATTCTCATGTTACATAAGTTTCGAATCAATTTCCGAAAAGCTACACATTTTTTCCAATACAGAATATCATGTTTATATTTTCAACAGTTAATCATTTGTAAGCACGATATTCATTCTTGAATTCCTCATTTGCAACCAATAAGAATCGCCATAGATAGAGGGTTCAATGATGGTTTGTAGAATGTTGAAGTTTGAGGTGATTTTTTTAATCTTTAGGGTCTTCATTTTAGAAGAATTAAGTAATTCGTTTTTCCTCCACTTCCTTCTTCGAAAAACATCGCACCCATTTTTTGTTTGTCATTCACCGTGATTGCTGCCCAAGAGGAGGAAAACAATAAACAACCAAACTAAAAAGTCGCAAACATGGACATGAAACGGAACGGTGAAACGCACCAGCACCACCATTCACTTGTCCGTCCCTTAAAGTTTTTCCTCCCAGCCCAGCTGACCCAACATAGGGTAGGGACGACCCCTTCTCAGTCTGATTCAGAACCGACTTCCGACCGATTGTAATGTTCCGTCCGATCCGACCAAGCAGCGAACTATACTCAACTCGATTCGACCGTCCAACTCAACCAAACCAAACCAATTCAGTTCCAGTTTAGCTCTCGTTCCGATCGGGTCGCTCGTCGTGGTCCTCTTTGTTACAAAACGTCGTCGTTTAAAAGGGAAACAGTTTTCGCTCCCTACTCAGCATAAGCGTCGAGCAGCAGAAAGCGGAAGGATTTTCCCCCTTTTACTGCTTGCTAGCTGGCTGGCTGGCGCTAGTCATCGTCGTCGTCGTCGGATTTCATTCGGTCCCGGTCTCCGATTCAGATTCGCGACGCGCTGGCCCGCGTGGATGGCCGTGTGCGTTTGTGTGTGTGTTTTGGTGTATGTATGTCCTCGGATGACGACGAGAAAACTACAGGGGGAATGCTGCAGGAAGATTGATATATTTTAGAACAGTGGATCGGAAAAATCGAAACAGCAGCAGCATCACGAGCATCGCAGAATGGAATTAGGGAAAACTGCAATATATCCGCTGGGATTCGTTTGGTTCTTTTTTTTTTTGTTTGCTTTTGTTTCCTTCGATGAATCTGTGCTTTGTTGTTGCGATACTTTGTGATGCGGTTTACTGCTGTTGAGTCTCAAAAATACATGTTGTGGCAAAGTGCTCTTCGAATATGACGTGATTTTTTGGACAGTTGCTCGCTACTGAAATATTAAGTCCTATTGGGAAAACTATGGCTGCTCCAAGAATTCAAAACTGGAAGGGGAAAGTAAAGTTTGTTGTTAATCATAATATATTCATACTGGCGCGCGCGTTGCATTTTCCGGAAACGTTAGCTTCCCTACTTAGTAGTGGCAGTGTTCCGGGCACTAGGACGGAAATGCAGAACGTCTGCTGCGTTCAATTGTGAGTGCACTTTTCCGTCCCACTTTCTCGTCAGCGCGAACCGACAACGTAACGTCTTCAGTAAGAGAAGTTGGAAGAGTCAATAGTGGGAGGAGGTCCTTGAGGAAAATTAAGTATCTGTACTGACTCACACACACCCTGCTCTAGATTGCTCGCTCCTGTTTGTAATAATGGCTTGGCCTCGGTACTACGTGGCCTCACGTCTAGAAGGTGCCAGCCAGGATCTAAAATAGTGCCGCGTCGTGTGTACCCAGTATACTACTTTAGTCTGCGAGTGGGGAATGGAGGAAAATTGAATTAAATGTCGTGTACGGTGCAGAATCTCAACAGAAATTATGTGCCACTAGAAGAAAAACCGCCATAGCACAAATGCACAATCTTCGTGCTCTTGGTAGGTAATAAGCGTCGTCGTTTCTCCCCAAGAGCGGAAAATTGAAAAGTTCTACCTACGACGATTGATTGTGATTAGCAAAAGGAATGGGGGGATGGGAACTCCCTTCTGTTGTGGGACGCAGCTGTTCGATTAAAATTTAATTGAATAATCGTTTCCATCGATCTCTGGGTGTGTGTCTTGAACTGATGTGTAGAAATCAAGCGCAGCTGTGAAAGAGGAGTCTCAATTATTGCTTGCTAGTTTGTGGGAAAAACCTGTCGACAACGACAATAATGCTGGAGAAAGTATAGAAAGGATGGAGGTTGTGTGCTGTTTTTAATCAAAATGCCACAAAGCAAAATTGTGCACGGGTCAATTTTCCGAACAGCCAAGCAAAAGACAGACAACACGCGAACGAGAAGAAGAAGGGTGGGTGGAACGTGACAATTCGATAAATGATTCCTTCCCCCTAACTGTGTAGGGAAAGAACGAGAGAGAGAAGAGAGTGAAGAAAAAATAACCAATAGGAAAAACTAGCTGAAGCTGATTCCATTTGTGGATGTTGTGGATGAAATATGGAGACAAATTAATCGATAAATTAAATTGATCAGCTCAGCGAAAGCAGTAGCGTTGCTGTCTGTCGTTTCGGTACTTAATTCTGAGCTGTCGGTTTAGAGTCGGTGATGATCATTTTATTTACCATCTGACTACAGGCTGCGGGTGATGATTTGACACGTGACTTCGTTTTGGATTATATGATGTGTTGCTATTGATGCTTTCTGTTGATAATGACGTTTACAATGTTTCATTTTTTAAAAGAAGCAATAACTGAAGCAGTTTACCCTATATTATCCTCTTTTTTGACTCTTTTTTGTATTCTGAACATTAATTTTGTTATTTTCATATTCAAAAACGTCCACAAACTCTTAATGGAATTCATTGTGAAGCTAGAGATGGCCATCCGATTGGTTTGGAAAATGCGTCCTCAAGTATTAAACATTAAATCTCTCAATCATTTCTCCTTGATTATCTCTAGAAAACACAGGCGAGAATTATCAACGAAAAGTTTCTGGTTAGAAACCTGCCAGGTGACCGCTAAAGAGTTCTTTATGCTGTCCATTACGAATTTTTCAAAATATCTCCCCACTAGCAGTCTAAATGTTTTGCGCACGATTTGACCACCGTATTTTGTTTATTTTACCGGCGTGCAGCTTTTCTACCTTGTAGAAATGAAAATCAGGCCTGTTTTTTAGTCAGCTAGACGAACCAGTCATGTGAACCAATTTACCATGAGAATCCTGCCCAAAAAATTTTTTCAATGAACTTCAGTATTGGACACTATCCCAAAAACCAGTTGACAGATTGCCAACAAATTTTGTACACATACACCTTACAATATTAGCTTCACTGAACATTTTATCAATTTTCATCCATGTATTAGAAAGTTATCCACAAAACAAGGTGATTGTTCTCGACAAAGATGGTCACTTTACAGTGGACGTGATGTTAGCCTTAAGAACTATTGTCAATCTTGTATTCTGCTGAATGTTGTCAGTTTCTTGATTCATGGTGAATTTTGCATGAGATTAAGCGGGAAAAGATGTAATAATCACAAATGGCTAAAAAAAATTTCTTTTAAGTTTCGGTTATCAATCAGGCAAGGTGTCTTTCCATACACATCCGAAATGGTCTGCCCAAACACAAGGTGTTGCATTTTTTTCTAAAACACTCCTTACACGAATGAATAAACGAGACAGGAGAACTAATACATTCGTGAACAAAAAAAGTGACTCGAACCAAAAAGCGTAGAAACCCGTAGTATTCTTTTGATCTACATGGTCCAAACCAATCGGGTGGACATCCTCAGCTCCGAAATGAATTCCATTAACCACACCCAAATTTGGCATTCTATATCTCAAAATTCACTGGACCAAATTTTGTTAATTAAGTATACTTGAGTTACCCAAAAATACTGTGTTTAATTTTGTCTAATAGGGTTTCATGATTAAATTTATAACATTCGAGTTATGTCTCGAAGTGTAGCACGCTCTCGGCCAGCGAAAAAACGGGATATCTCGTATTTGGTCCGCAGTGTGTGAATAGCAGGGCCGGCTCAAGCCATCGGGAGAATCGGGGCAATTTTTCTCGGGGGGCATCCACGGATTAAATTCTATGGAGATACCGATATAAGAGTTCAAGAGTATAATTCAGAATTATTAGAATTGAAATCAGATTTTATTCAGAACCACAATTTAGTGTCACAAATTAAAAAAAAAAATCAATTTTATGTGATGTGTTGAAATTCTAAAAATGTGATGTGGATTTTCAATTTTACATCAAATATTGGAAGCGGAAAAATTTGTCAAATAGTGATTCTAAATGTGACAAAATGTGACAAAAATTTGGAAACATAAAATCAGAATGTAGATAAGATGTTCAGAACACATAATCAGTAATCCTTCTAAAAATATGAGCTTCTTTAAGCTTCAACAAAGATTTCGAGTTCCAAAATTTTAGAAAACCATGAAACTTAAAAAACAACACAAGACTTGAAAGTGTCAATAAATTGAATCTCTATTTGTATTGAAAACAATTTGAGAATTATCAATTAGAAAATGATGTGCTGAATTCAGGATATTTAGTTCAGCAAGAAATATTTCAAATTAAAAGTACATCGGAATCAATTATAGAAAACTTCAGTTGGATAAGTTTCAATTTGAATTTCTAATCCAAGATAGAAATTGGAATGAAAATTCAATAAAGAAACACAGTATGGCCGATTGGACCAATTTAAGAAACCAAAGATTTTTTTTTAAATTGATTTTGGTAAATTTCATAATGATCGAAAAGCTAACAATAATTTTGTATTATTCATACACATACTTATGCTTATAAAGTGAGCACTCGAATTTGCTCGGTTTTATAAGTTTAATTCTTATTGACTTTCAATTTTTCTCTTCAAGTTCTTCATTTTTTTAAATTCAATAATTTCTGGCATTTGCTCTTATATTGTCCGAATAAAATTCAAGAATATTTTTTGTAAAGTCTTCAAATCAATTTAGGTAAACATGATTTATAAACTCCTTACAAGTTGTTACGTAGTGGACATTTTACCTCTTTAAACCTTGATAGTCACGAATATTACTACCAGCACTTTTGCGCCATCTGCAAATGCAGATGTGCTAGCAGCCTAGATACTTTTGCACGGACTCTTACCCCAGGGGGGGGGGACCATTTTTTTCGCGCTCTACTGAGGGAAGAAGCAAACTGGCAATATCGTTGGGAATATAGATCGACTAGGGGAACATGCCCTATTATGCGCCACCTAAGCGAATCGCTCATTTTCTATGTATTCCACGTACAAATTGTGTTAAAAATGGGTGTAATCGTTGAAGAAAACTGTTTTCTACAAATTCCTATGATTTTTCATTACTCAAATTGCCATAGTTTCTTCAAAAACATGATTTTTAAAAACCATATTCAAAGCCACAGAACAAAACTGTGTTGCGAATACGCGCCGCTGTGTATTCAATACGCGCCTAGTAACAGAACACACCCGAGAGCAGCCGAAGACCGAAAACACACCAATACTTACAGACACTTTGACTGAAAAGAAAATCAAAATGGACTAATAGAAATTTAACAAAAAATGAAAAATAGATTTTTTGGGCTGAATTAACGCTCAAAATATGGTTTTAGACTTTTTGTTCATTTTCAATGAAAATTGGCCTTTTTGAAAAATTAATGCTATTTTCAGCCTACTACGATTGGCGCGTTATAAAGAGCGCATGGGCCGTGATAGAACATACCCATGAAAAGCATACCTTAACGAGTTCAGTATGATTTTTTAGCATAAAATCATAATTTAGATTCTCCTCTATCGATGTGTCAGAAAATATTGTCTTAATCGTTTTTCTCTGCTTGGTGACACCTTATTAAAAGTGTTTTAAAATTTAGATCGAAATGAAGAAAAACCTAAATTGTGAAATTATCACGACACAGGTTCATTTTAAGGGAAAATTCATACTTGCCATGACCAATCTCAACATTTAAAACAAATTGGTAATAATTTGCAGGCTTAAAATGTGTCAGATTCTTCAAAACAAGAGGGCGCGTATTAGCCACATGGGGCGTTATATGAACTTTTCCCCTATTTGAAAATCAATGCAAGCGCATTTCAATCCCAAAAATCTCAAAGGAATCAATAAAGTACAACGACTTACCAACGAATTGCCAACTACGTCTTCCGGGGGTCCAAACATAGGCCGTCGGATTGCCTTCTCAGTCGGACAGGGGTTAGTTTTGAATCTCCACACTTCCGTCGACTTCCGATACTTTTACGAAGGCTATCGATTTTCAACTCGCAATGTTCTACGGCGACAATTCGAACCACTACGATTTTCTACTCCCGTTACAACTCCAAATAGCTACGACTCTTTAGCAACATCCGTCTCATAACAAGGTTCCAGGGATAGAGAGTTGGCTCATGTCTTCCAGCTATCAGGAAAACTTTTCCCACCGCCCTTCTTCTGAGGTTTTTCCTCAAACCCAATGGCCAGACAATGCAAAAAAGACGCGCGAGTAGTTTGAGCATTTTTTTTGGTGGTCGTAGTCGACCATCCCTTAGTTAGTCATTGCGCTTTAAGGACGCCCTCTCGATCTTAGGTCAAGAAGCGTCGCTTACATTGAGTAAATCTAGATCTTCAAAGAGTTTCACTAAAATTACTAACGATATTGCCAATAAGCTTCGGGAGCATTTGTTGCCACGCAACAAAGTAACGGAAAAGTGAAAAATTTAAAGCAATATACCTTGCAATTGTGCAAGACATTAAAAATTAATTAAAATGGAAGACGTTTTTCTTTGTTCTACCTTATTCTGTGCTGTGAGCATGGTTGCCAATGTGCCTAAGTTTTCACGATTTGCCTGATTTTTAGAGGCCCAACCTGATAACATGATTAGCTTTCGTTTTTTTCCCTGATTTTATTGAAATAAGTGAATATAATAAAAAATGAGTAGTACAGAACTGCATTAAAGGCATTAGTGGAAGTCAAAATGTGGATTGATGACCAAAAAAAGGTCCTCACTTCAACCGAAATTTCCGTCAAACCATATATCTTTATAAAACTTATTTTTATTTCTCATGTCTTTGAATATTGAAAAAAAAATGTTGGCAACCCTGCTCACAACACGTCAGCTCAGCCGTCATTTGTGTGCGTTTAGAGAAGACAAAGAAGGGAGATTTTCGACTCGAAAATAGTGATGAGAATGTGCCTGATTTTTCAGGATTTGCCTGATTTTTCGAGGCTCAGCCTAAAAAACTGATGGCCATTGGATTTTCCTGATTTTTGAAAATATGCCTAATTTTGCCTGATTTTTGCGAATGTGATGAAAAATGGGTTATAATGAACTGCATTAGATACCAAAGAAAAGGTCATCACTTTGAGCGAAATTTTCGAAACTTTGACGTATCCTGATTTTTATATCAACGGTTCCTGTTTTATGAAAAAAAAAAAATGTTTGCAACCACCCTGGTGGTAAGGCTTTATACAAAAACTTATAATTAGGTACTTTAATTTGTTCAAATCTCGACAAAGCTAATAAAAAGTAATTCCAGTCGCCGTACAAACCTTAACATGTTTTTTACTGTTGAGAAAATGTTTCATATTCAATACAAAATCATTCGCTGGGAACTCCTTGAATTTTTTTTATTCAATAAATTATAGAACGTGATGTATTATTTATTGTGGGTAAACATTCAAGATTTTACATATTTTTTTCGGGCATATACGAGTTTTCAAAGTAAAGTGAACAATTAAAGCAAACCTCAAGTTAGGCTCGATTAGTTGTTAAGAAATTATTAGAAATGAAACTACCATTGTAACATTTAAAAAGATTTTTATCTTACGTTGCAAGATTCAATAAACAATAATAATAATAATAATAATAAATTCTTCGAGGTAGCATTATCTAAATTTTATTTGATTTGGAAGTTTGGAAAACTTTTTTGTTTCGATAAGAATAATGAAATTTGTAGTATTATTCCTCACTTCATTCTTGATTTTCGTTTTTGTAGTAATCACTGAATTCTGACTAGACTGAGGGGGGATTTGGCAACCTTGCCGAGTACGGGTTGTTTTGCTTTTACTGGTGTGAAAAATTCTTAAATAGGAACGAAATATTGAAAGTTTGTTCGTCGCCTGCAGTGGAACGGTCGCGCGAAGTTTGATTGCACGCGTGTTAAGTGAAGTTTCTTTTCAATTTCAACTGAAAACGTGATATTTTGTGTTTTAATAAACAATTTTTGTTCGACATATGTGTGATTGAAGTACTAGCTTCATTAGAAAACAGTTTCGATGCTCATGGGCTTTCGCAATTAAAGCTTCCACCATACAAGCTTGTAGGAACGACATGTGATGTTCGAAAATTTTGATGTGTCTAAGCTAATGGTGTTGTCTGACGGATGTGTCCAAGCTAATGCTATTGCAGTGAAAATATATTGAAAATGCCATCCTGGTCAATCTGATGACGGTCGGAAGTGTTTCTGGATCAGACAACAAATATTAAGACCACACGATGCGAAGCTAAGTATACTTTTTGTTTAATTTTATATACTAAATACGGTGTTTGCATTAGGGTTCGCAGAGGAAAGCTTTGTTGACCAATGCCTTATTCACCCTCATTTTGACTTTTCATCAAAGCAATCCATGCTACGTTGTGTACAAGTTCATGCAGAAAGCTTTTTCGAACTTACCTTTTTGTTTCAACGGTATACATTTAGGCGTTTTTCTGTGGTCAAATCAACAGAAGCTATCGTTCTAGTTAAATCACACATTTTAAATATATTTCACGGTGTCTCACAATAAATCTTGCTGCAAAAAACTTTGTTTCTTTTAACTTATGTTAGAGAAATGTTTGATTTAGTCAAATTTTTTTAATTTAGTTAAATTTTAAAGCACTGGAATTATAATATGTAAATATGAAAACAATTGATGTTAAAATTTAACTCTAATTTCAAACAGTTTCTGTTGGTCGAATCAATTCAATGTATAGTCTCTTCAGAAAATTGTTTTTACCTTCTAATAAAACAATTTACCGATCATAATGTCATAGATAGGATAAGGTTCATTTCATTCAATTCGGTATCAATACAATATTACTAAAAAATTCAACTGATAATATTTTAAATAAGTTGGAAGCCGAAAAACACTAATACTTAATCAATGGTTTTATGACTGAGAATGATAACTTTTTAGATCTGAACAAATATCTGTGTTTTAATTATGTTTGTCTTAAAAACTTTTATAAAAATATTCCTTTACCATTCTTACTACACAATATGTTGACACCTTACTTGAGGTTTGTAGATAAATGAAAAAGTTGATTATATCAAATGATTTACATGAGCATTTTGCTTAACAATTTTCATTCGGCTGGTTAATTATGTTTAAAGTTATCCAAATACAGTTTGGTAGATGATAAAAAGGACTTACACAAGTTTCAAAGGAAGAAGATGTAAGCTTATTGAATATTTTAAATCGTCAATTGAAAATTGAGAGTTTGAAAAATGAAATCTATCAATCAACGGAGTTTACAATACAAATATTTTAACTCACTGTAAGGAATATCATGGAATATTATGATTGAGTATTGAATTAGTCATAATTAGCAGTGGTTTAATCTTCATACGATATTCTCAATTTACTTTGTATCAATAGATTGGTTTCGTCATTGTATTTGGTCAAAAAAAAATTACTTTGCCAAGAGTTGATACCTTGATGATTTTTTGTTATTAAGACATGGACCTTGGGACAAAATCATCCTTGTGCTAAATTTCTAGGGAAAAACAAAGAGCGATGAAAAAATTAAATAAACTAGAACATTTCGAATATTTATTTATTGAAAGGCAATCACAAGAAAATAAAAGGAGCATAAATGTAGGTATAGGATGAAAAACTTATGATCACACTAGTCAAAAGTTTCCCCTGATCAAATCCTTACACCCCCACATCCAACAACAATTGATTTGCTAGGATGCAGAGGTGACCTCGGTCCTAAAGCGTAAATTATTTTTCTTTCAATCCCTCTTCTCTCATTTCCTTCTATCAATTGACTACTAGGACGTGGCCGGCGCCGTTATTGATGATTTAAAGAGAGAGCATCAGTTTTGAGCACTGTGAATGTGTTGCCAATCCCAGGCACCATTCTTTTGACCTTTGTCCAAAATTGATGGCCTCGGTCAATCACGGAGTAGCAACCATTGGCGATGTGGAATTCGTTCTACTGAGCCACGCCAGCGATCATGGAATTCGAAATGTTCAAACTGGGATTATTTTGTTTGTAAAAGAAATTTGAACCTAGAGCTTAAATTTAAAATGCGTATGAAATATTGTTTTAAAACTGTGAATCATTTCGAATTCAATGATTTAAGGTGGATGTGAGTAGTCAATCAAGCTAAGCTAATCACTGAATTCTGACTAGACTTTGTTTTGATAAAATTTCAAATTAGATGCTCATACTTTACAGAGTTTCGAAAAAATTGTCCAGATTTTCTCAGCCTTCATAAATGCGGGAAAAGTTCTGCAATATTCACTCTAGGGTAAGGCTGCCAGAATGCTTTTAGCACGCACCCGGGCCGGACAAAACTGGACAATTTTATGTAAAAACCTGGCGAAATCCAGGCATTTCATTCTAAAAATTGTCGACCAAAAATCCGAGTGAAATCCGGATAAATTACTCACCAAAAATTAAGATTATTTTTATGAAACTCGCTCAAAAAATTTCGATTTGGAGGCATAAATAAAAAAAATTCGGAACACAATTTGTTTTTATTTTTTTATTTGCCAAATAAAGTGAATAAATCTGGACAAAATGTCGGCACTTTTCTGTGAAATCCGGGCAACCGGGCCGGGCCGGACTGTTCCCAAATTTTGTATTAAATATCCGGGCAAACCCGGATAAAACCGGGCAATCTGGCAACTTTACCCCCATGTTCTAGTACTTGGTATGATTAAAGTAATGTTAATTTTTTTCTAGGTTATTTTAGCTTCATGCTAATTTGTTTCAATGAATTACATAAAAAAAAACATAGAATTGGATTTTTTTTTCTGTCATACCTTGAAAGTATGCGATTTATTAAACTAATTGCTACTGTGTCTAACAATGACCTGGTCCATTAGACTGAGTCGATCTCGGGCCATTTTTGAATTTCACAAACCCTGGGGTATAAAATGCTTCGTCTTGGTCCAAAACATATCCATGGTTTTTTGCAGAATTTTTAGGTAATGTTTACATGAGTAGACTTGAACTTTTAAGTTTGAACAATAGGCAAAAACGCTATTAGGTTTTTAACAGGGGTATGTCTTTTGGCATCGAAGAACAATAAATTTAATTGACATCACTGCTGGTGCCTCGCGAAGTGTAACATAAAAAGTAGGCATGCAATACCTCGCTAGGCACCCAGCAGTGATGTCAATTGAATGTATTGTTTTTCAATGCCAAATTACGTGCTCCTTTTCAACGCCTTTTAGACCCCAGGGTTTGAGAAATTTAAAAATGACCCCAAATCGACTCAGTCTACTGGTCCATTTCTCTATTCAAAAGATTACCAGAATTTCGATTGAACATTTTTAATACCTTCAGCTACATCTAATTTCAGGGAATTACTGTTCGAATACCGAAGTAAAGAAACATTCTTTCAATCAATCAAATGACCTGTTTCTCAGATATGTTATGTTACTGAAGATCTAGGATTCTGTGAAGGAAGGATTTTTTCTTCGAATCTGATTTGGCAACTGCCAAAAGTTCCTCGAAACTTCCTATTAACTTCCTTTTTAGTTGTCCAATATTTACCTTTTCACAGTCAGAACAACTGATCTTGTACAAACGGAATCTATGTAGAAGTTCCATTGGATCTTTGGTTGATCCTTAATTGGATTCCAATTGATTATTGAAACTACTGACCACCAATTCAACAACAAATTTTGGTAAATTGGATCGTAATTCAATAGCATTAAAACTATTAAATTCCATCGATCTCTGTTGAAGCTCGTTTTGAATTGGAGTTTAAGTAGTAGTAAGGTAGTAAGGGATTTCCTATGAAGTATTGTTTCCTGTAAATCTCAAAATTGAAAAGATTTTTTGTTATTTTTATGAGAACGTCCAGAAAAGGATTTTCTTTTCCTCTTCCACTTCACAAGTGAACTTGATATTTTTATACAAACCATTTATGGGTGTGAGTCATGTAAGGAGTTCACCGAGAAAATCTTTGTTTACTACACAAAAAAATGTCGCTGACGTATCTCCACCATTTTCCGGGTAAAAAATCCTGTTTTTCAAGAGTTTCTTCTACATGAGCCGTAAATAAGCGAGACAACGGGTTTCCCATCGGAGTTAGCTTTGTTGCAGTGCTGAAACATCAAAAGAAATCATCATCCTTACCTATGTTCCCTGAAGCTTGAAGTTTCTTGACGAGTTTTTACGATCTTCGATCGAGTTCTAAAAGGGTTTGGCATCCTTTCGAACTCTTCTAGTACCTAACCATTTTGCCACTTTTTCTGTAGGAGAGTTTACACCTGAACTTATCTCACTCATTTCAATCTTCATTTTGTGGGTAAACACTTGATTCTGGGGACAATAGGAGCTGGTACTTTCAAGGCGATCGGCGCAAACCACATGATAGGTCCACAGTCCTTCAGTGTTTTTTTCACTTCCTTTACCATTTCTAACAAAGGATCTCCTCTTCGGCCTTGGTATGGCCTCTCATCGATCTTATTTGGAATCAACCGGTTGTAATAAATTTTACTCTAATTAACTACTTAGTTACCCTTATCCGCTTTCACCTTCAGCACGAATGCTGGAAAATCGAGTTTTGTAGCGAGTTGCATACCTACATAATTTTATGCAAATTCGAAAAATTCGCTTGAAAATTTATCAAATAACCTACATACAAGAAGCGCATGTTACCAAAAAACAACATGTGTGTGTTTTCAGTGTCGGAATGTTCACTTTTCAACACTGAATTGCATAAAAGTATTCTGTGAGCTGTGAGGTATATCGAATATCGATTCGATCTCAATTCCAGTTTTTAAAATATAATATGAAAGTTGAGTAACTTTTTTCTACAACTCTTCTTTCTACAACGCCATTTCGTCTACATAAATAAGTGCGAAAGATGGGAGCGTGTCTTAATGAATATTGCATTTCTCGGTGCTAGCTGAGGCTATTAATATCAGGTTGCACTTTCCATGCTCCAATAAGCAGCAAACGCAAGTAAGACGACGAAAAAACTCGTCCATCCATCAAGCCGAGGAAGAACCGAGAAAATATTCTCCAAAACGTTGCAGCTGACAAATTGGGAAAAAGAAAACAAACCATTCGCGGGCGAAATTTATGTGACAAACCTATGGAGCATAAACCCTGCTGAAGTTCTAAACTGTTGGGGAACCTCGTATCTACGGCTATATTTATACGGAGAAGGGAAGCCCACCAAACGCCAAAACACGCGTGCGGCAAATATTCTAATTTATGAAAGCAACACACCCATCGCATGGCATAGGAACACAGCGGGACTCAACGTACTACCATTTGGCTGCGCTCGGCTCTCCTCTATGGTATTTATATGGTCTGTCTGCTCGTTTTCGGCAACTTGACGAGAGCATATACATAAACATAAACATAAAACTGAACGACAAAGACGACGACGACGCCAGAATATAATGAACTCTTACTTTAAGCTGCCCCATCATCATCATAACATAACATGCGCCGCACCGAAGTCAATGGAGTACGGGAAATAGTGGTATATTTTTCTTTGATTGCTAGTAGAGAAATTCACAATGCAAAGTTTCTATTTTTTTAAAATAATACACACTTGAATTTTGTTGATGGCAACACTTTATAGCTTCCATCACTGAAAAAAACTAACAAACTTCCTTTGCAAGTAACACAATACCGAGCAATTTAAGCTTCCTCAGAACAAAGGGAAATTAAAAGTGTCGGATTTTGGGTGATTATTATTGGCCCCTTCCCCCCTTACTTTTCAAAAGGCGAATCATAGGAGGGTTTATTGCTCACTCACATTCCCAGCGTTATCGATTAGGAATAAACTTTCCAACTTTATGCTTCATCCGATTCGAATCTCGAAACCTGGAAGCTGATTTAAGAACTTTTCAAAGGCGATAAGGCGTTGGTTGTGCAAATATTTGGCGGCACGATAGCTTGCCTCTTGAAATCGGATTCATAATGTGAAATATGGAACATAAAAAGTAAACATAATGATCCGATAGCAAAATCACTAACGAGAAAAATATTGTTATCCAAGAAAAATAAAGTCAAATTTGTTGGCCTTAGCGTAAAATTTAAAGAACTAAAACGATGGAAATTGTCGTATTGCGAAATTTATTCAGACTGTCAAAATTGGCAAAATTGTCAAAATTGTCAAAATTGTCAAAATTGTCAAAATTGTCAAAATTGTCAAAATTGTCAAAATTGTCAAAATTTTCAAAATTGTCAAAACTGTCAAAATTGGCAAATATGGCCAAATTGGCAAAATTGTCAAAATCGTCAACATTGTCAAAATTGTCAAAATTGTCAAAATTGTCAAAATTGTCAAAATTGTCAAAATTGTCAAAATTGCCAAAAATGTCAAAATTGTAAAAATTGTAAAAATTGTCAAAATTGTCAAAATTGTCAAAATTGTCAAAATTGTCAAAATTGTCAAAATTGTCAAAATTGTCAAAATTGTCAAAATTGTCAAAATTGTCAAAATTGTCAAAATTGTCAAAATTGTCAAAATTGTCAAAATTGTCAAAATTGTCAAAATTGTCAAAATTGTCAAAATTGTCAAAATTGTCAAAATTGTCAAAATTGTCAAAATTGTCAAAATTGTCAAAATTGTCAAAATTGTCAAAATTGTCAAAATTGTCAAAATTGTCAAAATTGTCAAAATTGTCAAAATTGTCAAAATTGTCAAAATTGTCAAAATTGTCAAAATGGTCAAAATCGTCAACATTGTCAAAATTGTCAAAATTGTCAAAATTGTCAAAATTGTCAAAATTGTCAAAATTGGCAAAATTGGCAAAATTGGCAAAATTGGCAAAATTGTCAAAATTGTCAAAATTGTCAAAATTGTCAAAATTGTCAAAATTGTCAAAATTGTCAAAATTGTCAAAATTGTCAAAATTGTCAAAATTGTCAAAATTGTCAAAATTGTCAAAATTGTCAAAATTGTCAAAATTGTCAAAATTGTCAAAATTGTCAAAATTGTCAAAATTGTCAAAATTGTCAAAATTGTCAAAATTGTGAAAATTGTGAAAATTGTCAAAATTGTCAAAATTGTCAAAATTGTCAAAATTGTCAAAATTGTCAAAATTGTCAAAATTGTCAAAATTGTCAAAATTGTCAAAATTGTCAAAATTGTCAAAATTGTCAAAATTGTCAAAATTGTCAAAATTGTCAAAATTGTCAAAATTGTCAAAATTGTCAAAATTGTCAAAATTGTCAAAATTGTCAAAATTGTCAAAATTGTCAAAATTGTCAAAATTGTCAAAATTGTCAAAATTGTCAAAATTGTCAAAATTGTCAAAATTTTCAAAATTGTCAAAATTGTCAAAATTGTCAAAATTGTCAAAATTGTCAAAATTGTCAAAATTGTCAAAATTGTCAAAATTGTCAAAATTGTCAAAATTGTCAAAATTGTCAAAATTGTCAAAATTGTCAAAATTGTCAAAATTGTCAAAATTGTCAAAATTGTCAAAATTGTCAAAATTGTCAAAATTGTCAAAATTGTCAAAATTGTCAAAATTGTCAAAATTGTCATAATTGTCATAATTGTCAAAATTGTCAAAATTGTCAAAATTTTCAAAATTGTCAAAATTGTCAAAATTGTCAAAATTGTCAAAATTGTCAAAATTGTCAAAATTGTCAAAATTGTCAAAATTGTCAAAATTGTCAAAATTGTCAAAATTGTCAAAATTGTCAAAATTGTCAAAATTGTCAAAATTGTCAAAATTGTCAAAATTGTCAAAATTGTCAAAATTGTCAAAATTGTCAAAATTGTCAAAATTGTCAAAATTGTCAAAATTGTCAAAATTGTCAAAATTGTCAAAATTGTCAAAATTGTCAAAATTGTCAAAATTGTCAAAATTGTCAAAATTGTCAAAATTGTCAAAATTGTCGAAATTGTCAAAATTGTCAAAATTGTCAAAATTGTCAAAATTGTCAAAATTGTCAAAACTGTCAAAATTGTCAAAATTGTCAAAATTGTCAAAATTGACAAAATTGTCAAAATTGTCAAAATTGTCAAAATTGCCAAAATTGTCAAAATTGTCAAAATTGTCAAAATTGTCAAAATTGTCAAAATTGTCAAAATTGTCAAAATTGTCAAAATTGTCAAAATTGTCAAAATTGTCAAAATTGTCAAAATTGTCAAAATTGTCAAAATTGTCAAAATTGTCAAAATTTTCAAAATTTTCAAAATTGTCAAAATTGTCAAAATTGTCAAAATTGTCAAAATTGTCAAAATTGTCAAAATTGTCAAAATTGTCAAAATTGTCAAAATTGTCAAAATTGTCAAAATTGTCAAAATTGTCAAAATTGTCAAAATTGTCAAAATTGTCAAAATTGTCAAAATTGTCAAAATTGTCAAAATTGTCAAAATTGTCAAAATTGTCAAAATTGTCAAAATTGTCAAAATTGTCAAAATTGTCAAAATTGTCAAAATTGTCAAAATTGTCAAAATTGTCAAAATTGTCAAAATTGTCAAAATTGTCAAAATTGTCAAAATTGTCAAAATTGTCAAAATTGTCAAAATTGTCAAAATTGTCAAAATTGTCGAAATTGTCAAAATTGTCAAAATTGTCAAAATTGTCAAAATTGTCAAAACTGTCAAAATTGTCAAAATTGTCAAAATTGTCAAAATTGACAAAATTGTCAAAATTGTCAAAATTGTCAAAATTGTCAAAATTGCCAAAATTGTCAAAATTGTCAAAATTGTCAAAATTGTCAAAATTGTCAAAATTGTCAAAATTGTCAAAATTGTCAAAATTGTCAAAATTGTCAAAATTGTCAAAATTGTCAAAATTGTCAAAATTGTCAAAATTGTCAAAATTTTCAAAATTTTCAAAATTGTCAAAATTGTCAAAATTGTCAAAATTGTCAAAATTGTCAAAATTGTCAAAATTGTCAAAATTGTCAAAATTGTCAAAATTGTCAAAATTGTCAAAATTGTCAAAATTGTCAAAATTGTCAAAATTGTCAAAATTGTCAAAATTGTCAAAATTGTCAAAATTGTCAAAATTGTCAAAATTGTCAAAATTGTCAAAATTGTCAAAATTGTCAAAATTGTCAAAATTGTCAAAATTGTCAAAATTGTCAAAATTGTCAAAATTGTCAAAATTGTCAAAATTGTCAAAATTGTCAAAATTGTCAAAATTGTCAAAATTGTCAAAATTATCAAAATTTTCAAAATTGTCAAAATTGTCAAAATTGTCAAAATTGTCAAAATTGTCAAAATTGTCAAAATTGTCAAAATTGTCAAAATTGTCAAAATTTTCGAAATTGTCAAAATTGTCAAAATTGTCAAAATTGTCAAAATTGACAAAATTGTCAAATTTGTCAAAATTGTCAAAATTGTGAAAATTGTGAAAATTGTCAAAATTGTCAAAATTGTCAAAATTGTCAAAATTGTCAAAACTGTCAAAATTGTCAAAATTGTCAAAATTGTCAAAATTGTCAAAATTGTCAAAATTTTCAAAATTGTGAAAATTGTCAAAATTGTCAAAATTGTCAAAATTGTCAAAATTGTCAAAATTGTCAAAATTGTCAAAATTGTCAAAATTGTCAAAATTGTCAAAATTGTCAAAATTGTCAAAATTGTCAAAATTGTCAAAATTGTCAAAATTGTCAAAATTGTCAAAATTGTCAAAATTGTCAAAATTGTCAAAATTGTCAAAATTGTCAAAATTGTCAAAATTGTCAAAATTGTCAAAATTGTCAAAATTGTCAAAATTGTCAAAATTGTCAAAATTTTCAAAATTTTCAAAATTGTCAAAATTGTCAAAATTGTCAAAATTGTCAAGATTGTCGAAATTGTCAAAATTGTCAAAATTGTCAAAATTGTCAAAATTGTCAAAATTGTCAAAATTGTCAAAATTGTCAAAATTGTCAAAATTGTCAAAATTTTTAATATTTTCAAAATTTTCAAAATTTTCAAAATTTTCAAAATTGTCAAAACTGTCAAAATTGTTAAAATTGTCAAAATTGTCAAATTGTCAAAATTTTCAAAATTGTCAAAATTGTCAAAATTGTCGTAATTGTCAAAATTGTCAAGATTATCAAAATTGTCCAAATTGTCAAAATTGCCAAAATTGTCAAAATTGTCAAAATTGTCAAAATTTCTAAATATACAAGATTTTCAAAATTGTCAAAATTATTGAAAATTGTCAAAATTGGCAATATTTTTAAAATTGTCAAAATCATCAAATTGAAGAAATGTTGGAAATTGTCAAACATTGTCAAAATTTACTATTGACAAAATTGACTTAATTGATTTTTTTTTCAAAATTTATATTTAACTAAATTTACTAATCATACAAAATTGATAAGATTTTCGTCAAATTTTTAAACTGCCATAATATTTGCCCAAAACTTCTATTGTAAAAATTATTCATAATTGTTAAATTGAGCTAATTTGTGTTTTTTTTTTTTTATTTGTATCGTATTTTACCTAACATTCGGGCATGAATGAACCCAACTTAAACTAGGAAAAATTTCTAAAAATTCAGATTTACGGGTGTTATTTTCATCATCATCTGCGTAAACCTGATCACAGACAAAACGATGTTCACCAGGGACAGATAAATGAAAACTAAAACTGTGAAAAACAGTGGGTTGAAAGTTCAAAAAGAAAGGAAGAATGCTAAATGTGTGATGTTTTTTCTCTCTCTTTTTTCCTCAATTTGTGCGTTTCCAAATTCAAAGGTCCCCTAACCTAACTATATACTGTGCTTTTTTCTTGCAACTTCCGTTGCACACGTACGTGTCATTAATAAACAGGAACGGGATGAAGAAAGGATCACGTGTCACATCACCACCCGTAGGATTTTGCTTGCATGAATGGGGGTGTGTTTTTTTGGAATTTTTTTTTGTTCCAAAACAGCACACGACCGGGTCAAAAAATAGAAAAAAAAAGCTGAAGAGGGGAACGACAGCCAACGTAATCAACGAGCTCGGAGGGGTAGTACTGAGAGTCACTTCTGTGTTTGGGTGGCTTTTCATTAGAGGAAGTTTTTTTTCGGGGGTGTTATATTTCATTCGCGATCCTCGCTGCTGAACCAAAAGCCATCCGGCAGTGAGTGAGTGGGTTGCTATGATTTATATTCTGGTGGCGCAAGCAACGAGCAACGAAAAAAAAGTATGAAGAGTGTTTGCTGAGTGCATTTTGTGTTCTTTTTTTTCCTTCTCTTCAACTGAGCAGTCTTCGTAAATCGTAGTAAGCCAAAGGAAGCGCATGGAAATAGTGTTTGTGTTGTTTTAGTGAGAAAACGTGCGAAATAGTGCACTTTTATGTCATTGTTATATCGTACGTGCAGTGTTATCATCATCGTCACGACCAGCCAACCGTCATCATTGTCATCGTCGTACGAGGGGCTGGAGTTGAGTTTAGTAGTTCATACCAACCGGAAATAACTCCATGCGGTCAACATGAACAGCAATGCATTTGTTCCGGAGCAGCATAATGGAGATAAACTACCAGCAACACAGGATGTGTACGTATTTGACAGACTGTATATGATACAACAAGCTTAATGGGAATTTATCTTTCACTGCATTGAAGACGAGGTGGAAAAGTGGGAAATTATGTTGCCTTGTATGCATATTACATTACATAATTATAATAATGACAGAAATAACAAATATGACATTAAATGACACAAAAAAGATAAAAATATCAAAAACGATTAAACTCCCTATTTCCTAATGGGGGACCCACAGGTCTTTTTTAGTTTTTTAGGTAAAAAAAACCCTAAATCCACTAAATCAAGTCCGATTGAGCTGAATATTTGAACAGGTCCGTCAGACCAAAAGTGTTGTTAAAATTGTATTTTCGCAAGTTAATTTTCTACATCAAGGCCCCCTACGATTGTCTCGCGACCTTTCACAAGTCAGCGACAAAGAAAAACAAAGTTTATTGCTACTCCAACATTAAATTCAATCAGAGAAACAAATCTCAGCCCTGATGAATAAAACACAAATATTGACTGACTTTTGGCGGAGCGGTTGAGATTCTCGAAAAAAAAACTCAACTCCGAAACTGGAAGCTGTACAATGTGAAACAAATAAAACAAAGCTGGACGGCAAAAAAAAAACAAAAAAGCAGATTACAAATCCAACTTCGAGGAGTTCCTCCAAGTGGACCGTGAGATGAAAAATTGCAAAATGCAAACATCATCTCCGGAAAGATGAACGAAGACAGAAAAAAAAACAAATAACCAGGGAGCAACATTCGCTTTCCGGAAGGACCCACAAAGTGAGAAAAAAAGTGGGGAGCCAATTTCTCGGTGGCGCACAATGACACCAAAGGGGGTGTGGTCATAAACTGTGACACGATCCGTTTTTTCTTGTATCACAATGTTGACAAACCGCTACACTGCTCTGGATAGGATGAAACCATCTGTTGTTGTTACGTAGTCTTGTGCTTTCCTTTGGGAGGTTATGATGGGAAAATCTGTTTCATCCAAAACCAAACTCGGCGCGCTCTATGCAGAGGAGGTTGTCCAAACAATTGCATCGTTTCAGTCAGAGCCGAGGGAAGTAATGAAATGATTGGATTCTTTTGTTTGCCACACTTTGAGTGGATTTTTGTGTTTTTGCAGAAAACTACGAAAAAAGATTAATACAACGGTCAGTATTGTTTAAAAAATTCAAAACACACAAATTTACCTTTATCATGAAATCTCATCTGAGTTTTGCATGTCCACTACAATAAACTCTAGCAAGCGCTTTTTGTTTTTCAAAACATGAGCTTGGCAGAAGGCCACGGTTTGCCACTGACTTGAAAACAAAGTCGAGATCGAGATTAAAGTTTTATCGTCACCTCCTGTCGGTATGAATATTCAATCCTTCAGGGCCTGCCGTGACCTATCGAATGTCGGTCACCCCAGGAATACCAATTTATTGGCATCCCTACTGACGACAAAAACCCGACGGCAGATTGTCGAACTGTTTTCGACAACAACATATAATATAACATTTGCATACAGTCAGTCAGTCAGCGAGTGGGGGCGCCACACTTCCACAAATATCTCGAATCGTCCTGTCACCACACGAGGTTTTGGACCCAGCAAGCAGCATGCCATGGAAGCAATCACCTTATCTTGGAAGCTTTTCGCCCTTCCCCGAGGGCGAACTGCATCAGCATGCCATGTCTAAATTAAGTTTTCTTCCCACCAGCTAGTTTTTCTTGCTTCCAGCAGCAACCCGATTGCTTCGATTCGTCAACCAGCTTCCTTCCATTCTGCTGAAGAACACGGAAAACGGGGTTTCCAACTTCCGCAATCATCTACCTTTTTTTTGCTGCTCCACTCTCTCTCTCTCTCATCATATACGCCATTTAGCTGTCAGGAACAAATTGAGAATGCAACCCTATAGTACCTAACCTACTATAGTTGGAAAAGTTTTCGTTTAGGTTTCCTGTCAACCACCTTCGCTTGCAAGCAACAGCAGCAGTAGCAAGGTTTCAAATTTTTCCGATGACTTTACACAAGTTAGCAAGAAGCAAGAAAAGATGTTGTTGCCATCTGAGAATGGGTCAAAAACATTCACCGGATGTTTTCTCCTGCTGAACCGACCCAACCTTCGATGTTGATGGTTGGTAACAAAGTTATTCCTTCAAAGAAATCGGACGATGCAATCAGCCCTTTTCGGTAGGTGGGTGGCTATTTTTCGCTTTCTGCAATCAATAACTTGGCGTTTCTTTGCTGTTGTTGTTGTGACCATTCTAGCCAAGAAATTGGTCTCATCGTTGAAACTGCCACGAGGTTAATGAGCAAAGTGATTTGCTATTAGTTAAGATGGAGTTCAATGGTTCTAGAAAAAACAAATCTCATCGCAGTAGCCATTTGCTGCCGCTCATTATTTCTTTCGATGTTTTTCGCATCCAAGTACTCATTGAAACTTGCCTTTTTGTCGGTTACGGCTGACGGCTTGTTTTCTTTTAGGTGATTTCAATACAGATCTAATGACGCAATCTTGTTCTTATAATCGTTTCATTAAAGTTGTTTTGTTTTTTTTTGTAATTTTTATCGTTTTTTTTATTCTTGTTATTTTTGGTCATTTTTGTTGTTTCTTGTCATTTTTGTGATTTTTTTGTCATTTTTGTAAATTTTGTCATTCGAGCTGTTTTTTTTCAGATTTGTTCAAAACTCTGTGTCAATCATTTCAACTTACAATTGCAACTCGACTATAGAAGAACGATTAACTCTAACGTTTGCACGTTTCGAGAAACCGTAAAACCTCCCGAACTGCAACCGGACTCGTTAGGCTATAGCACAATTTTACTTTGGTCCCATTTTCATACAAGCACTATTTTATGGACTCCATTTCGTTTACCACCGAGGAAAATGCTGAATAATCAACACCGAAGCACAAACATCTTGATAAAGCTAATATGCGATTAACGTCAATCTTCGCCACAGTAATGACCCGGTGGTGGACCTCGTCCTGGATCGGATTTCTCAACCACACTACCACCCCATAATCCTTCCTTTCTCAACTTCCGGATAACCCATTTTTCCCTTCCCAAGTTGCATCCAACTTGGTTCAAAGTGCAATAAATCACTTCACAATTCGCTCGCGCCGTAAATAAGCAAGAATGTACAAATAAATTCTCACCGGCGATGGGGAATTATTCTAATTTTCCAAGACTTTTCTCCAATGAGGCCGTTGCCAGCGCCATTATTCGAGTGGAATGGGACCCACCCAGCAGCTAGGGAACTTTATAATGGCTTTTTCACCGTCGCTCGCCCGTCCAAGTCCAGGAGCCACCGGCTCCATTTCTCTTATGTGTGGAAAACTTTAGCTTTCTGCAGCTGCTGAGTCGTATTAAGTTTCTGCTACTATCTACCTACTCCTAGTGGGATTTGGTTGCAACAGTTTTGAAATGTATGTTAACTCAAATTCATCGCCGTCGCGTTTTCGGAAAAAAAGCAACGAGAAATAGAACTTCAATCGTTTCCAGTTTAATTTTTCAACTGTTCTTTGTTTCGAAAAAGTTTCCAATCCTCTTGCAAATTTTTTCTTCCGCTGATTAACCTTTGACAGAAAAATTTCCAGAAAGAGAGAGGGAAAAAAACACCAAATGGAACTTTGAAGTGCTTGACGAGTTGAGAAGAAAAAAAATAAAACTGTTGAAACTTTTTTGCAACTTCGCTTTTGCCGACGAACGCTGCTGGAGGGAAAAAATTCATAACTAGCTACTTCTCATTATGCTTTTTTTCTGTCGCTATCAAAAGTAGCTGGGGTCGGTCGATGCAAATACTATTGGGAAACTTTTGTCGGAATGCATTCATAATTGAAAAATGTGTTCAAGATTATGTCAGCGGGAGTCGTAAGGAAAGATCGAATGAAAGTGTTTGATGACAACTTTCAAACAGGTACTTCTGGTTTCAAAGTTTGTTTTTTGATCGAATCGGTATGAGTGCTTTCTGTAAATTGAATGCGTAATGTTACTCCAACTGCATAAAAGACTATCTTATTTGAATTCGAATTCTTAGTTCCTTCGAACGATTTCTTATCTTAGTCAATCTTTTATTTGTCGTAGAGGTTGTTAACCAATCTTCTGAATCTTCTTTTACAGTACAAATGTTGGGCCTCTCTACCTTCGAACTTAACAACCTTTGGTAAAAACGCGTTTGTGTGTTTTGACTTCAGACCATTTTTACATATGAACCATTCGATCTTTAGGAATTATAAGGCCTTTGACCTTACACAGTAGACGAAAATTACCGAGTTCGGTAATTTTTTGTCCGAAATCCTAACATGTGTAAATCGTTAAACTGTTCGGTGATTTTTTCGGTAAAAAATAAACGAACATCGGTAAATGAAGAATCGATTTACCGATGTTCGTTTATTTTTTACCGAAAAAAATACCGAACAGTTTAACGATTTACACATGTTAGGATTTCGGTAAAAAAATTACCGAACTCGGTAATTTTCGTGTACTGTGTAGATCCTTATAATTTGGAACTCAGTTGAGAACTCCCACCCCCTAAACCTTTGTTCAATATTGACAACTCAAGTTTGTGAAAAACATCACAGCTTGTCAAAACGCCAAACTTGCCCTTCAGGCGTTAAACTATTTTTGTTATGTTATGATATTATATTTTCAACTTGTCGGAACTGGATCTCAGACAATCAGCACGGATTTTCCCGAAACGCTCCGTAGCGTCAAATTTGTCAATTTTAACTTTATTCTGCATCTCAAATATGGATGGTGGCAAACACGAAACTTACACCGATATCACTGTTGCATTTGACACAGTTAATCACGAAATTCTGATTGAAAAGTTGCATCGTTTGGGATTATCTGTGAGACTAAGCGCATGGATCAGAAGCTACTTAACTAATTTACATCTGGCTGTTAATATTGAATTTTTGAGTCTCCAGATATCATTCTGACTTCAGGGGTACCGCAGGGTAGTAATTTGGGCCCTCTACTGTTTACGCTGTTCTGCAATGGTATAAACTTGCCACTTGCTGGATGTGGAGCGCTCCTGTACGTGTATGATTAGAAAAATTTTCTGACCATATACAGTTTAGCAGATTGTCAAATATTATAACGATTCCTTGATACAGTTGTGAACTGTCAACTTGAGTGGCTTTGAGTGTTTTTAATTATTGTATCATAACATTTGGACGCAAGAAACTTCCAATTTTGTATGGCTGTAACATTCTGGGTGAACTTCTACAGCGAGTCAATGAAATAAAGGACTAGGATTCCACATAGAATGAGATGATACATGATACGGTATCATTTCAAGGAGGTTAGTACTATCTATATTCCCGGATATAATGTCGAATATAAACCGGCGACGGAGAAGTATTATCCGTGAGCTGATTTGTTCGATGTTCAGGGTCTCACTTCGGGCATGGTAAGATTAAATTAGAAAGTGCGTACCTTGAAAACCGCTTGTAGACTGATTTGCGTAGTTTCATACATACCTCCCATTAAGTTCGGTGCTAGACTTGAAACCATACCCCAAACCACAGCGGACGAACGAGCAGTACAGTGGCTTCGGGGTGGTATCCTTTGGTGTTTCTTACCAGAAATGACAGCACTGTTCTAGCCTTCGCCATGATTACAGCAAGATGTTCTTTGAAATTTAGATACTTATCCACAATCACACCCAAATCACGAATGGATTCAACTTTCTGAAGTACCGTGGTATCAGCTGTGTAAAGATGCGCGATCTGAACAGTGCTTATAGCGAACGTTGTAAGCTTACATTTTTTTTTAATTAACTTCTATCGCATTCACTTAGCACCAGAACATAAGCTTATCGAGATCCTGCTGCGGTGGCAAAAAGTCTGAATAAGTCTGAATGTACCGCTCAATATCACAGAGCGTACATTTTTAGATCGTCAGCGTAGAGCATAAAGAATCAATTATATCACAAAGGTCGTTCATAAACAAGTTGAACGGTAGCGGAGCCAAATGACTCCCTTGAGGAACTCTAGAAGGAACAGTGAACTTTTGGAATTTTATTTGAACCTGTCGAACGAATGCAGTTCTGCCTCGGAGATATGATTCGAGCCATTGTACAAGCCAAGTTGGGAATCCTATTTTTGCCAGATCAGGATCAGGTCAATCAGGAGCTTGTGGGGTAGTCCACGTGTAAAGCACCTACTTGCTTTTTATTTACAACCGCTGATGAAAGGGGCATACACCATTAAGCTCGACAAAGTTGATCGCTTGTTGCGAAATCTGTGCTGAAAATCATGAATGATGTATAACGCGACTGGGCTCATTGCGTTGAAAATAAACAACTCAAAAACCTTTTTAAGGCAATTCAGTACAGAAATACTACGGTAATTTTCAACAAGATGTAGATATATTACCGGATTTGTGGATGGATTTAATTGTATTCAAGAAAAACAAGTAACCTATTGTATACTTAAAATTCCCCTGACTTAAACTTTGATCTTAACAGCTATTGAGGCAGTAGCTATTGAGATATTCCGTTTCTTCACAAGGAAGCAATTTAAGTCCTCTAACGTCTTAGAGAAGAACAGCTTCAATCCTTTTTGAAAAATAAATAACAATAAAAGATTGTTAAGTTAACTAGAATATGATACAATCTAGTCGTCGTTGACGATAACTCCAATGGTGAGGCTACACCACCACGTGTCGTTAACTGGCAATAGCATAGCTACTGTAGTTGAATTTGTTGTCCTCTTTCTTTCTTTTTACTCCTTTGACAGCAGTGAAACGAGAATATCGAAGCTTACTGCGGTTAAAGGAAAAATGTCCACACCTACTAGTAGCATCAGCATCAGCCATAGAGCATAGAGCCAGCTCGTATGTCAGCAAAGATAACGGAGTGTTTCGTTCGAACCATATCCGCTATCTCGCAGCATACGGTATTGGTCCCCCGGGGGAACGGAAGTGACGCTTTATTAATATGAGCTTAGCAGAAGCGACCGTATGATATCAGCCATTTCACTATTGGATTTTTCCTTACTGAAACAACGGAGTGGGAATCCAAAGTGGCACAATCCGAGTAATTTGTTGTTCCGAGCTTTAAATTCTTGCTTTAAGATTCCGAAGTTTGAAATATATTATTTAAAAAAAAATCAAATTATAAACGAACTTAAATTTTTTAATTCTGTAACTGACAATTGCCAACACTCTATTACGACCTTCTGAAACATGTACTTTGGAACTCCTTTACCGGAAAGAAACAAATGGTCGTGGAAAAGAAAGAGGAAGTGCCGTTCGTGCGTCTCTCGCATTCCATGGAGAAATTAATATTATTGTTTACCGAGAAAATGGAAAATCTCATTTCGCATCAAAGCAACCGTGTTGAGTATGCAACTGGGAATGGAAAATAAACTTCAACTTTGGTTGCCATGGTGGAAAACACTGAGACAAACACTTGCCGTTCGCTTTCCGTCTTTCTTGTTGAAATGGTACGCTTTATTATCTTTTTCTTGGCAGCCAAAGATCTATCTTTCTTTCCAATCAGCATCTGTCCTGGCTGGAGGAAGACGAAGGAGTTGGAGTAATGCATATTTGCTACTGAGATTCTCATCATTTGCCGTTGCCGTTGCTGTCGCTGAGTACAAAAGACAAACTTATTATATTTTGAAAGCACTACTTTTTCCACTTGGTTTCGTCTTAGCTAAATTTGAGTGCTTAAGCGAAGTCATTCATCCAGAAGGTTGTCAGTAACGCATAATTTATAAATCTAACGTTTTTTCATGCAGTTTTTTTTCTTTTAAGGAAAAAAACAAGGTTGATTTGTTGTTCCAAGAATTCGCTCCAAGTTGGCTGTCAGACAGCAAATAAATATCAATTTTACTTCCGGACTATCGAATCGACTGATGGATGGCGATTCTCCGTTTACCGAAGCACGTCCAAAAGATCTACGCCCTACAATCCAAGCAGTCCATGTGAAATTACTAGTGCGGCTTGAGTAGTTAAAATTTGCAGACCTTCTTGATCTTCAGTGTAATATTCATTAGAAGAAAAAATGGGGATTGAACAGTACTTTGGCCATTTTCTCCAATATTGGTTACAAAAATGTTTAAATTTAAAGCCTCCCTAACCCCCATCTTCTCGGATGTTGCAAAAGTAAGCTGGTTGTCCTATATTGTGAATAACCCAAGGAAACAAACACAAACACATAAGTAGACTTGACAGTTTTCCTCTTTCTTCCGAGAAGCACAAGCCTACTGGGTGGGGGTACGTGAAATTTGCTCGTTCATTTGGCTTGGAGCGTGATGCCGCCGTCTGCGTCTGTTGGATTGGAGGACGGCAGCCAGCTCCTTCGTAAAATAACAACAAGAACAACAAAACACCAATCAAAAGCAACAAAAATAACCGGAAAAAATAAGAAAATCCGTATTCCCGTTCGTCATTCCGTCGTGAGTGAGTTTTTCTCCGTGACTGGTATGATACAATTTTCACTGACCTAAGTTCGACTTCAGAAATATGGGAACAGAAGAAATTCGATAAGTCGATTTTAAAGTTAATCCTCTATTTTTCAATATTTTTAATCTTTCGTTAACCTTCTACGCCGTTCGCAATATTCCAAACAAATTATTTTTCGATTGTTTGGAGTTATTAATGGATTTCGTTCCCCTGGTAACATATCTCGACCGATATTTATAATTTTAGATTCCTTGTTTAAGTGATTTATTCAGAATTTCTAATATTTGACTTAGCAGATGGCCTATACAAATTTTGAACATAAAACCTCCGACAAAAGACATCATTTTGATATTCCTAATCTGCTGAGTACATCGGTGAATTAAAATTATTTTATAATTTTTAAAATTGTGAAAAACAAATCTTCTCAATCATACATGAAAATTTGACAATTTTGACAATATTTCACAATTTTTAAAATTTCGACAATTTTCATAACTTTGATGATTTGGACAATTTTGATGATTTTGACAATTATGACAATTATGACAATTTTGAAAATTTTGACAATTTCGACAGTTTCGACAATATTTATCAGTTTTGACAATTTTAACAATTTGAATTATTTTAACAATTTTGACCATTATGACAATTTTGACAATTTTGACAATTTTCACAGTTCTTACAATTTTGACAATTTTTGACAATATCGAAAATTTTGACGATTTCGACAATTTTGACAAGTTTGACCATTTTGAAAATTTTAACAATTTTGGCAACTTTGACAATGTTGGCAATTTGTCCAATTTTAATAATTTTGAAAATTTGAACAATTTTAATAATTTTGATAATTTTAACGATTTTGGCAATTTTAATAATTTAAACAATTTCGACAATTTTGACCAATCTGACAGTTTTTTCAATATTTTAACAATTTTGAAAATTTTGAAAATTTTATAATTTTGAGATTTTTGAGCATTTTGACAATTTTGAAAACTTTTATAAATTTGACAATTAACACAGTTAAGACGATTTTGACAATTTTGGCAATTTCGAAAAATTTTGACAATTTTAACAATTTTGACAATTTCCACCATTTTGAAAATTTTGACAATTTTGAAAATTTTGGCAATTTTGAAGTTTTGCAAATTTTGACAACTCTGACAATTTTGAAAATTTTGACAATTTTGACGATTTCACAATTTTGACAATTTTGACAGTTTCGATAATTTAGACAATTTTGACAATTTTACAATTAAGAGCATTTTGACAATGTTGGCAATTGGAACAATTTTACAATTTTAATAATTTTGACTATTTTAAAAATTTCAACAATTTTGACAATTTTAACAATTTATACAACTATGAAATAATTTAGGTAATTTCAAAAATTTTGACGATTTTGACAAATTTGACAAATTTGACAATTTTAAAAATTTTGGCAATTTGGACAATTTTGGTTATTTGGACAGTTTTTTCAATATTTCATAACATTCACAAGTTTTTCAATTTCGACAATCTTGACAATTTTGACCATTTTCATAATTTTGATGATTTTGACAATTTTGAAAATTTTGACAAATTTGACAATTTTGACAATTTTGACAATTCTGACAATTTTGACAATTTTGACAATTTTGATTATTTTGAGAATTTTGACAATTTAGACAATGTTGACAATTTTGACAATTTTTACATTTTTGACATTTGTGACAATTTGCACAATTTGCACAATTTTAATAATTTTGATAGTTTTGATAATTTTAACAAATTTAGCAATTTTAATAATTTTAACAATATTTAACAAATTTGGCAATTTTGAAAATTTTGACAACTTTGAAAGATTTGACAATTTTGACAATTTTGACAATTTTGACAATTTTGACAATTTTGAAAATTTTGACAATTTCGACAATTTTGAAAATTTTGACAATGTTGACAATTTTGACAATTTTGACATTTTGACAGTTTTGACAATTTGCACAATTTTAATAATTTTGATAGTTTTGATAATTTTAACAATTTTAGTAATTTTAAAAATTTTAACAATATTTAACAATTTTGACAATTTTGACAAGTTTGACAATTTTGACAATTTTGACAATTTTGACAATTTTGACAATTTTGACAATTTTGACAATTTTGAGAATTTTGAGAATTTTGAGAATTTTGACAATTTTGACAAAGTTGACAATTTTGACCATTTTTACATTTTTGACAATTTGCACAATTTTAATAATTTTGATAGTTTTGATAATTTTAACAATTTTAGCCATTTTAGCTATTTTTATAATTTTAACAATATTTAACAAATTTGGCAATTTTGAATATTTTGTCAACTTTGAAAGTTTTGACATGTTTGACAATTTTGACAATTTTGACAATTTTGACAATTTTGACAATTTTGAAAATTTTGACAATTTCGACAATTTTGAAAATTTTGACAATTTTGAAAATAATGAAAATTTAGAAAATTTTTACAATTTTTACAATTTTGAAGGTTTGGAAAATTTTGAACATTTTTGACAAATTTGACCATTTTGAAAATTTTGGTAATTTTGAAAATTTTGACAATTTCGAAAGTTTTGACAATTTTGATAATGTTGGCAGTTTTGACAATTTTGACAATTTGTCAATTTTGTCAATTTGTCAATTTTGACAAGTTGTCAATTTTGACAATTTTGACCATTTTGAACATTTTTCAATTTTCACAATTCTGACAATTTTGACATATTTTGTGAATTTTGACAATTTTGACAATTTTGTCCAGTGAATACAGTGTCGTACTTTTTTCAAGTTTTGGATGACAAAACCGATTTGATCGCACTCATTGTAAACCGCTTGGAAGTTTCAAGTTGAAACTTTAGCATAAAACCTAATGTACTCAGCTCTTCTTCATAAAACAATTTTCCTAATGAAAAATATGAATTATGAAAAATAGTTTCTTTTGATACATTCCGTTAACAGTTTTAAAAGGAGCCTTTTTTTTTTTGTGGAAATCTGGTAAATTTTTTTTATTTACAAAAAAATTAGTGAATGAATCTCAGATCAGTAGGCTGCGGTCGAATCGGTTAGACGTGTTTTTTTCTGGCAGCAAATTTTCAGAGCTCTAGAATATTGAAAAAACAAAAAAATATGTTTTTAAAACGATTGAACGGTGAAATTTGAATTTTTGATACCTTGAGGGCTGTAATAAATAAGAATGAAGTGATTTTTTTACAACTTTTTTTAACGTTTATTGGCGGAAATCTTACAAAGTTAATGTGCAGAGGAAGAAGGCTCTTCCACTGGCTGATGGAAGGATTGCAGCGAAATTAGAGTTCCTGACTTTCTTAATATTAGCTTGTCTGGAAGAGAACGGTATCAAACCGTTTGAAGAGTACCATGTGCTAAGAGTGTTTGCTAGATGATGCAGATTTTGCTGCTTCTAAATTGGTGAGCTCGTTCCTTGAAATATCTTTATTACCATTTGCAATTCCGGTTTTGAATGAATCTGCGAAAAGCGCATGTTTTTGACATGTTTCACATTTTGTATGAAAGTGATGAAAGAATCGATAAAGATTCAAAATTTGAAGCAAAAGTAAATTACTAGCGATCCCCGGTTTTGGAAAGTTTTTTTTTTCATGACATGTATTGCCATACTGCAGGCTTGCTGCGACCATATAAGTTTGCTACTTTTAAAATCTTAGAGCAAGTTCACTGGTGTTGGGAAAAAGTGGTAGAAATTTTGACATTTTAAAAATTTTACCATGCAAAAATGTTTTCAAGATCTTGGGGCGTTGTATTTTTTTTACAACACTGTTTCCATTTCAGCCGTATGTGATAGAAATATTGCTATTTTTGCATCACAGCATGCGAAAATACAACACGTGTTGTGAAAAAACTAGAAGGCCACAGATCTTGAAAATGTTTTTGCTTGGCAAAATTTTCAAAATGTGCCGTAATTGTCGAAATTTCGACTACTTTTTCCCAACACCAGTGAACTTGCTCTTATGCAGTAGGTATAGATGTTTGAGCCTGTGGTTAGTTAATCAGAATGCGTCATTTTTCGACTCCGTAATATGATTTTAAAAGATAAAAGAATTGTGATAATATGCGTTGGGTTGTTGATTTTTTTTTGAAAACAGGGAAAATAACAATCATTCATTGGAATTGCAGGTGGTAACAAGGTGAAATATGGATTTTTGGTTTTATCACCGCGATCACGTCGATAACTTCGAAGTATATACAAGGTGAAATATGAACGTCACATCAGAAAGCGTGTGACGCTCTCTTACTTGAGTCAACCGCTCAGCTTCGCCACACGTTTCAAATATTGGAGTTCTCCCTCTTTGCTTTCTCTCTCCAAGATTCTTTTTGGGCCCGACTAGCAAAACTACCAAAATGAGCCTGGCGACGAACGTGTTAATGGTACCCATGAAACAATCCAGAGTCATTTCGTCAATTCGAATTTTATTAGTAGTTTTACAACCATCTCTTATTAAACTCATTTACTATAGTTGTGTCTGATTCTAGCTATTGCACAAAATGTGCTCGAATTGTTTATTTATTCTTACTTTCAATGGATAGGTATAGAGTTAAAACACATTGATACTTCTTGATTATAATCCAACCTATGAGAAGCGCAAGATATTGTACGCTTGAAAAGATAGACTTTACCGAGTAACAGATCTCCCACTATAACTGGCATCCAGCCAGTGAGAAAACCGTGTTGTTCGTTAGATTCCGGAACAGCAGTTCATCGGCTTCCCCACCGCAACAAACTCAAGTGGTGGAGAAGATAGAATATGAATTATTGATGCCAAACCACGCAGCAATTCTATTTTTTGCCCCTTTTTCTGATTCTCTCTCTCTAGAGATGAAGCAATAGTAACATACAGATCTGCCCCGCATTCTTCCTTTGGGTTCTGGTGGGACTGTTGGAAATGGGAAAACGAATTTGTAAGAGCTATTATTTCGATTAGTGACTGTGTGGATGGATTGGGGCGGGCGCGCGTATTATGTTAAGTGCATTTCTTCACCAGTAGTGGAAGACAATTGTTTGTTTTGTTATTTCTGCGTTATTGAGTTCGGGGCACCTACTCTTCGGGTAATGATTGGACGTGATAGATTTTGTTTCCTGTTGGTTTCCCCCCTCCTCATCGTTTCTTTTTTCATGCACGTTTTCTTTTTGAGGGACACCGGATCAAGTGTCCGTGTCTAGGTCCATTTGTCTGTGCCTTCTCCCGTCGTGCGTGCTATGTGCTATCCAAGGCGCTTAGTTGGAAAAACGTGCTGCTCCTACTGGTGCTGGGTGTGTTTACTTTTTGCACCACTTCTACTGGCCGTCTGACGACTACCTAAACAAAATAGATCGACTGTGGAGAAAGAAAAGACATTTTGTGCCATCATTAGCGATGGATCTAATTAAACTAAAAGCAACTGTGAGCTGTCGTTTGTCACTCCGTCGTCTTTTCCCAGTGAAACTTTACCCACCCTGAACAGGACAGACAATGTGCAAGGGAACATCCGTCTGTCTGTCATGGCCGGGGACTTCACTCGTATCACCTTTCGTTTATCCATTCCTTGGAAATGCAACGACTTTTCAATTAGGTGTGGCGAAAGACGTCGCCAAGTGCATTGGGCCTTGTTTTCTTGACCGTTTTTTCCCCCTTTTATTGCCAATAGGTTTTCCTTTGTTAGTTCAAATGAAACAAACTGTGACTGGTTAATTTGCGATATAGCGAGTAAAGTAATTTATGAAGTGTTGATAGTTTCACGATGTTGAACTTTATAGAAGTTTTAGAATATCAAAAACCATTTTCTGATCTTATCACGGTCGCCAAACAAGAAAAAACTATTCCGTAGCTAAATTCTCATTGCACTTCTTAACTATCGATCAAGTGCAGTACACTTGCAGATTGTTCTCAAGATTTACATGATTTACATTTATAAACAAAGCCTTAATCCACACTTGATGAAATCAAGATCAACATGAAATATACTTGAAAAACTCTAGCCAAAACGTCAATCGTTCTCATTCACGCTTAGGAATATGGGAGATAAATAATGATTCCAAAAAAAATGGCTTGATTCAACGTTAATATACCATACTACCGCTATAAAACAATCAGCATATTTCTGAGGTCATGCTCTTTAATTCAGGCGTTATTGTTTTTTAAAGTTTTTAGCAGTTTTTTTTTGCTATTTTCGTCAATTTTATTTTGCATATTTCTTTTTTCTTATCATTTTTTCTCATTTGTTTAATTTTATTGAATAGATTTAATTTAATTGTATTTTGTTAAGAAGGTTTTTCAATTTTTTATTTTGTATTTTTTTTCTATTTCGCAATTGAATTTGATCATCTTGTGTAAACCATTTATGGATGTTAGAAGTTCTTCAAGACAATCTTTGTTTACTGCACAAAAAATTTCGTCGATGTATCTCCACAATTTTTCGGGTGAAAAATCTTGATTTTCTAGAGCCTCTTCTATATGAGCCATGATCAGTGATACAATTTCAATTCTTTTCTTATTTTAATGAGTTTTCTTTCTCTTTTTTGTTTTGTTTTTTTTACTAGTAAAATTTTCAATTTTGTTTTTTTCTTTTTTTTTAAATTTTCTTGTTTTAACTGTCTTTTTTTTTTCAATTTCCTTAACTTTTTAATATTTTGCTTGCATTTTTTTAATTTTTCTCGTTTATTTTATTTTCTTATTTTTTTTTTTCTCAAATGTTCTTATTTTCATAACTTGTTTTCTTTTTCTTTTTTCTATTTTTTGTCATTTTTCTCATTTTTTCATATTTTTCATAGCATGAGTTGACCCGAAACATTTTTAAATTTTTTAAACTATGTTTTATTTTCCTATTATTTTTTATTTTCCATTTTTTTTCTTATTTCATTCAAAACTTTTTCATTTTCCATTTTTAATTTTTCTGTTCTTTTTCAATTTTCCTTCTTTTTATTTTTTGCATTTCTTTTTTTAATTTTCCTTTTTGTCATTTAATTTTTTTCCATTCTATTAACTTTTCTATTTTTTAATTTTGTTTTTTTTTAAACTTTTCTATTTTTTAATTTTGTTTTTTTTTTAACTTTTTTATTTTTTGATTTTTTTTTAATTTTTTGTTTTTTTTTATTTTTTTTTTGTTTTTTGTTATTTCTATTTTTTCAATATTTTTTTTCAATTGTTCTTTTTTCTCAATTATTCTTTTTTTTTGTATTTTTTTTATTTTTCATTTTTTTTTCTATGTTTTTATCATTTTCTTTTTTTCTATTTCCTTTTTAGAACTTTTCTTTATTTCTATTTTGTGTTTGTTATTTTTTTTCTATTTATTCATTTTTATAAATTTTTCTTTTTTTTAAATTGTATTTCATTTTTGAATTTTTCTTGGGTGTTTCTATTTATTTAATTTTTTTTTATTTTTCAATTTTTTGAATTTTTAATGTTTTTGAATTTTGATTTTTTTTTTGTTAAGTTTTTTTATATTTTTTCATTTTTCATATTTTCTATAAATTTATTTAATTTTTTTATTTCATATTTTTTAGTTTTTTTTTTTTATTTTCTAGTTTTTTTTTACTTTTATTTTTTTTTTCTAGTTTATGTTTAAATTTTCTTTTATTTTTTTTATTTTATTTATAAAAAATATGAACAATTATTTTTCTATTTTTTATTGTTTATTTTTATAAATAAACAATAAAAAACAAAAAAATAAGTTTATTATTTTTTATTTTTTTATGTTTATATTTTTGATATTTTAATTTTCTTCAAAACTATCTTCGCCTTAAAAACTTTTTCCTTTTTTTTCAATTTGTTCCTTAAAATAAATTATTTGTGGAACATTTTGCTTTTTCCGAACGTTTTCCTTTTTTTAAACGTTTTCCGTTTTTCTTAGTTTTTTTTTTAATTCAAAGGCCAAAGTCTGAATTTCACTTTTAACAACTCATAAAAAAATGGGCTAATTTCAAATTTAAAAAAAAATAATTTAATTTTTTTTTGATTGTTTTTTTTTTTGCTTGATCTTTCTATAAATTTTGAAATTGTATCAATGTTTTTTATATTAAATCTTTTCTTTATTATTATCATTCTATGTTCATTTTGTTTTTGTTTTGCCCACTCTTTTTTTTTTTTGATTTTCTTATATGTTTCATTTTTTTAAATTCTTGATTTGTTTTTAAATTTTACTACTTTCTTTATTTATTTTTCTTATTTTTATTTTTTTCTTGCTTTTTAGTTGTGTTTTTCTTTTGTAGAATTTTTCCATTTTTTTAGTTTTTTAATTAACTTTATCCAGTTTATCTGTTTTTTACTTCTATTATTTTGTAGTTTGCCATTTTTTACAATTGATTTTTTTTTCTTTTTTCTTTTAGTTTTCTTTTCATTTTTCTATTCTTGTGAAATTTTTTTCTAATCTTCATATTTTTTCCTCATAAAAAATCTTCTTAGTTTCTAAAAAAAATAGTCGAAATTCCAATTCAGAATAAAATTAATAGCGGCGATTAAAATTAGCTAACAATCTTCTAAGAACGAGACTCAATTCTTTTTATTATTTACTGTTGCACTTTTTTCTTCACTTTATTTTTTTGTCATTCTTTTTTAAAAAAAAAATCCGATAGCGTTTAACATTTTTCTATAGAGGCATCTCTATCTTTTATAACATTTTTTGTTGAAAAGTCATTTTTGTATTAAAATTATTTCGTCATTTTTATTATTTTTTTTTAAATCTTTTATGTTTTTTATTTCGTCATTTATCTTTTTTTCTTTTGGTTTTATTTTGATTATTTTTGTCGTATTTGTCATCATTGGCACTTTTGTCTTTATTACTGTATCTATTGTTAATTTATTATGCCGGTTTTAATATTTATTCTCATTTTTTAAGTATCTCTGTAATTTTTCTCTTCTGTGGCTTTTATATTTTTTATATTTTTCCTGGTTAAAATGTTTATAGGATTTAATAATATGAAATATGGTTATTTAACTATATTTAAATATTCTGTAATCGGCTACTTTGTTAAAGAATGTTTTTTAAACATTTTGGTTCAGGAAAACTTGTTTGTTTCAATCAAAAAATTAGTCCATTTGCAGTCAGCAGTCTGTACCATCAATTTGTATCCAGTCTATTGAATACTGAAACTGCAGACACATTCCTGCGCCTCACGCATGGCTTATAATTGAAAAACTTCTTAGACTATAGCTCGCCAACCCAACGAATATTGGTTGTTTGGCTGGGCAGAAATTTCCTCATTCTTATCTTTCTTTCTTTCCGTGTCGAAATTCTTGCCGTCTTACCGTTTTGTATCGTAAACCTGGCGCTTTAACTCAGCAGAAGAAACTGCTGCACACTGACTAATCGCAAGAAAACTTCAATTTGCTGATGTGTTTTATGCGAGCCACCGATACTATCTATCGGTTCAGGATCTCCCATTCTCGGTGGGTTGAGAAAGTTAGGGGTGGAAAAAGTTTTAATTGCGCTAGAAAACGTGCGGTGGCAATTTGCTTTCATCTTCTCTAGCCCCAGATTTACTTCTCTTCTATGGGAAAGTCTTTCCTTTATCTCTATCCAACGCCAATAAAGCGAAAACTAAAGAAAGTGTTTTCTTATTGGTTTTCTTTCAGGTCCGTGCCATGGAACAGCGTCTGTGTGACTGGCCCAAGTCACAGAGCATAACTGGGCCACCCGGAAGTAGCAGTGGCGGAGGAACGAACTCAGCCAACAGCAGCAGTACCCAGAACGCAAACGCCAAGCCTGGTCAACCTGGATCCAGTGTTCCCGTCCCGAAAGTCGAGACGACCAAAATCAACCAGCTCGAGTCGGCTGTCGAGGAACAACGGCAACTCCGCCTTCAGGACGCTCGCCAAGTCGGTGCCAAAGCGGCCAAGATCAAGGAGTGGGTCACCAACAAACTTCGGGAACTGGAAGAGCAAAACCAGCTACTACGGGAGCAGAACATCAAGTGCAATCAACAGCTAGAATTGTTAAGAAACCACATCGCCACCCAAAGCAGTAGACATAGCATACAGCAACCGGTTAGATCTAGTTTAAGCTTAGACGTACAGGACTACAAACGGCGAAGTGGCCGAAGACGTAGCGAATCTTTAGATCCGCCTGAACATCGATCTTCCCTAGCAGCACATCACCATCACCATCATCATCATAGGCGCAATCTTTCGATGGAACCTCAGGAATTAGCTAGAGATTTAGCGGCCGCCGTTGATGGCCTGAACCTCATACCCCTCAATCCGGGTCAACAGCCCAGCCCCAATTCGGACGTGGATGCCGTGCATGACTACGCCGAGATCTATACGCCATCACGCGAGAAAGCCCCAACATGGCTCAAAGGCCTCCCGAGTGGCGGTTCGAGTACGACGACCTCTGACTCGGTGGCCGACCTTGGGCCCCAGCGACCCCCAACGCCTCCCCTGCATCGGTTTCCCAGCTGGGAGGCCAAAATCTACCAAGTGGCCAACGATGGCCTAGCCGGCGCCGGGGATGGCAGCGAATCTCAGGACCAGGAGTCCGGCTCCGGAATGACGACCTCCAGTATGGGCATGGGCAATTCTCGCTCCCAGCAGACCGTGTCCGGAGGATACTGTGATATTAGTGTACCGGTTTACGCCACCGTTAAAGGGGTAAGTGTTAGGCTACCTACATTATTATCGACGATAATTAATTGACCTTTTCTTGTCTCCAGCGTGCCTCTCAAATTCGATCGATACCTTTCACCGGGGAATCGAGCGACGACAGCAGCGACGGTGAAGATCACGGTGCCATCATGACCTGTGCCACTTCGACCCACAACTCGCACAACTCAACCAGCACGGACAACACGGAAACGAGCACCTCGGGCAGTGCTTCTAGTCCCTCGAAGAGCCTTAAAACTTCCTCTAGTCTTAGTCCGGCCAAACGGAGCGGTTCCGAGTCTCCGAAAAACAAAACGCGAGGTAATCCATCAGAGCTTGGAAACTATTGTGCTTTTAACCGCTGTAACTTAACATTTTTGAAAAAAACATAACCCGCTTTTCGACTAACACTGACTGGCTTTCGAACACATTTCTACTACTAATACCAAACATCAAAAGATTTCACAAGATTCTGCACTAACCACATTTTCGATTCATTCCAAGGTAACTTTATTTGGTTCCGCTTTCGAAACAATACCATGCCCGCATACTGCCGTTCATCATGAATTTCGCCTCGTTTTTTCCTTCTTTCATTCAACCAAATTGGCTTCTGAGCGCTGGAATTTCGTTAGTTTTGCTGAGTGACGTCTCGTGATGAGAAACAAATGATAAGAAAATTAATTTTTGATTTCTTTCTCTTTGTTTTCATAAACCACCATTTGCAATAATCGATCACCTTTACCCGACCACCCCCCGTTACCCATGATCCCATGAATCCCGAACCCACAACGTGCACTCAAAAAACACGCCAAAACACGTGCCAATATCCACCACCATCGATCGTGTGTAGTAATTTCAGAAATGTCCTTTGAATCAGGGCTGTCCGATGACTACGCGATACCACCGGATGCGGTTTCGACGGTGGACACGACCTGCATGGACGCTTCGATGCCGTCCCTGCTGATGCGAACCTCGTACGCGGATTCGCCGAAAAAGATGGAAACCCTCGAGAAGGTTTGCTCCTATCATCACATTTTCAATTAGAAAGAGATTAATTTCCCTTTTTCCAAATCTTCAGGTCGGTCACCTGGCCAAACTGGGTGGGAAGCTGAAGACGTGGCGCAAGCGGTGGTTTGTGCTGAAAAATGGGCAGCTGACGTACTGGAAGAGTCAGCACGACGTGAACCGGAAGCCGCAGGGGATGATTGCGCTGGACGAGGCCTGTCGAATCAATCGGGCCGAGGGAGCGTCAACGTTCGAGATCGATACCGGCAAGAAGGTGTACTACCTGACGGCCGATTCCAATGCCACGATGGACGATTGGATCCGGGTGCTGCAGAATGTTCAGCGACGAAACGCCACCAAGCTGCTGCTGAGTCGGGACGATCAGAAACCGACCCTCCAGGCGTGGGTCACAAAGGTGAAGAATGGGCACGCCAAGAAGTGTTGGTGCGTGCTGCTCGGCAAAATGTTCCTGTACTTTAAGGCCCCGGGGGAGACGGTAAGTTGATCTTTGACGTGAGCTACGTTCGGTTCATGAAAACGTTCGAGTTGAACAGTTAGCTTTAGAGATAAAAAGGGGAAAAATGGTACCTTCAGTCATTTGAAAATACCCTTAAGTTCGACTTTCTGTCTGAGATTCTAATCCAATATGTCCAATTGTCGTGATTTTACGATTCTTACGAATCTCAATTCAGAGATTCACCCAGACAAGTCTGTCGCTTACAAGAATAGATCAATGACTGACGTTGTTTGGTTTGTTTTGCCTAGTGTTGAGAAAATAACATACATTATAATAGAAATTTCTTTTATTTATATTAAATTTGATTTATTTTCTGCATACCCCTCATATACGTATTAAAACATTGATTGCATTCCAACAAAGAAATGCCATTCTCACCCCCTTCAAAACATTATTTCGTAAAGCACACAAGATGTTTATCATTTCGGTTGTATTTTTAAAGTTCGAAAACCAATTTCTAAAAATCTAACAATTGCTTCAATTAAATATTTAAATATGAAAAATCTTTAGCAAAACTGATTAAAACTGATAATTTTTGCTCTAACAACCTTTTGGCTCTGCGAGCCTAGAATGAAAACCAAAACATGTTTCCCGTCGATGTGTCGGATAAGTCATTTTCACCTAAAATTCATCCTGACTTTAGTCGAATAATTTGTACCAAATTTCGAGAATTTTTCCAAATCATGTAGCTTTTATTGAGGACTTCGACACATTTAGAGTTATTGAACCAAGCGCTATCCGAAATTGACTGGACGAATCTTCAAAGATGTGCTGATGTAGATATGGCTGTGAGTACATTCTGCTCCATTATGAGTGAAGTTTTCGATAATTCTGTGCCCCTGGTAAGACTTTCTCTCCGACCTCCTTGAACAAATAGTCCACTAAAACGGTTAAAACAGTTCCGATCGAAATGGCTACAACTGTTTAGTAGCTCTCGCTGCCCGTTTATCAAATCACAATTGAACAATGCCACCGGAAGATATCGGATCTAGGTACAATCGTCATTGCTATTGTCGCTATTTAAATCGCATAAAATCCGACCTTCACCATAATCCAAAAACGTTCTGGAAGTTCGTTAACACCAAATGGAAGGAGTCTGGTCTACCTGCGGTACGTCATTTGAAAGACAACTGCTTTGAAATCTTCTGCAGAGAAATGTAACCTCTTTGTCACACTTAGTCACACCATTACACAGAGATGTGTTAGACCTTGACGTCTTCGCTATTACCGAAGAAATGGTTCTTTCCGGTTGAAGTTTTCTACTTCAACCGGAAAAGATGGAATACCTTAGTGCATTTTGAAAAGGTGCATTCACGAGGCCAGTTTTTAAAAAAAAGGACACATAGGATGTGCGTTATTGTCGAGGTGTCACGTCGCAAGCTGCCTGCTCAATCGTTTTGGAGAGGATCTTCAACGATGTAATGTTTAAATCGTGCCGGAGTTGGATTTCTGAAAATCAGCATGGATTTTATCCCAAAAGATCAGTGCCCTCAAACCTGGCAGTTTTCACATCATTCTGTGTGTCCAATATCGATGGCGGCAAGCAATTTCATGTCATATACACTGACATTACTGCCGCGTTTGATTCAGTGAATCAAGATATTTTTTTTCTAAAAAAGCTACAACGTTTAGGATTTTCCGAAAGACTGTGTGTATGGATCAGAAGCTGTCTAACAAACCGTTCGTTCAGTTGTCAGAATAGGCTCAGCTGAATCAACCGACTTCATTCTATCTTCAGGGGTGCCACAAGGCAGTAATTTGGGCCCTCCTTACTGTTTACGCTGTTCTGCAATGATATATACATGCTTCTTGTTGGATGTGGAGTACTCCTGTATGCGGATGATCTGAAAATATTTCTGATCATAAACAGCCTTGTCACGAATTAGAACAATACCTCGATACAGTAGTGAACTGGTGTGCGGTCAACCATGTTTTGAGTGTTGCTAAGTGGTGAAGTGGTGAAGAATGGGGTGAAGGCTGGCCGGATACGCTGGGCAGGACATGTTGCGAGAATGCTGGACAACTGTACTGCAAAACAGGTGTTCGCTACGAATCCTGTGTAAATTGCGCGTCTTGAAGCAATTCAAAGAAGATTTGTGCGATATGCTCTTCGGAAGTTGCATTGGGAAAACGTCAGCGTCAGCAGATTATAAAACAATAACCTCCGACTGGATATTAGTCGTAAGACTCCTACTCCATTTGTTTTAACTTCATTTGAGCTGACGATTCATCAAATGTCCAGACCGTCCTATGTACCATCTCGGCGTTCAACTTTTAATCATATCTGCATCTAAATCTAACCAACGTCAATTTAGCGTAATAGCGTCCATTCAGCCAACCGTGCATTTAGATTGTCTCATATTCCGACCAACGACATTTGGAGGAATCTCTGAGCTTTAGAGTCCTTATTATAAGGCCAAATTCTTAACTTCATGTCGCACAACGTCTATTTCGTCAAACGTCATAAAGCACCATCCTTTCAACTTCACATTCATTCGGCATTCAGCCCAACATCCAATCGGCCTAACTTACCTTTAATCCCTTTGTATCAGAACCGATCACTCTTTTTGATAAATGAAGACGCTGATGGACAAAGCCTTCCGTAACCTGCACCGTTAGTATCTAACTGGTCAAGTAGGGTTATCCGGACATCGTTCATCTCACTCTCTACCAACTCAAGCGTTTTGTCGCTTGTGCTCATTGGCTACTAGACATGCGTCACATGAGTTCCGTTGTTGTTTAGACCGACTCGCCAAACGATTGCTTCATCAACACAAATCTCGCATTGAGAGACTAACTCATTATGCAGTTTGTAGTCCTCTTGCGTTATCTGGTCGACGTAGTTAACCTTAAGGGTCCCCAAACGCCAGCTGAGTGCACTTTGGGTGCGTTGACCCATTACTCAGCTCGAGAATCATGTCACCTGACTTCTTGGACGACAACATTAACATACACCCTTTTTTATCTTCATGCTGTTAGCATTATTTTTTTCTAAGATTTGGACCAACGGCTTTTTAGGTGCTACAGATGTATTCTCGGCGTCTTTTCAACCTTTCTGGATACTTCTGACCTTTCTGGATACTTCGGTTTTTCCTGCTATATTCCACCTATTAACACCGGAAAATCTGATCTGATCGAGTATTTGGGCCTTCATCGATCACCTGAAAGTTATAGACGCACATGACAAGTCTCTCGATCATTGCCGTTATTTAGAGTTCCCATTAAATTGAAATTCTCTATCTTCTGATTCAGAAGCTTGACTCGAACATTGAAACTTGTCATCTATCTGAACCAGTGTTAACTTAGAGCTGGCGTTCTATCAACTCGCGAGGCATATTTTCTTGTCACTAACTTGTAAAAAACTTTTGTTGACCAAAAGCCGGATTTGGAGATCCAACCGCTTTTCCGAGCATATTGACTTCCGACAGTGTATCCCTTGTGGCGACGTAAACCATCTTACTCTCACATCATCATTCTATAACTATCATTACCATTCCATCATCATTCTCCGTCATTCATCATCATCAGCCAATCATCACTAACACTACAAACTAGTTCCCGAACATTCCATCAGTCAGTCCAGTCGAGAACCTTCTCGAAACAAACACACGCAGGCAGCAATAACAATAACAACAGCCACGCAACTGACGCCAGCAGACAATAGCCGGCAAACCAACAATAGCAACAACAAACGATAGCACCGGCAAACAACCAATAGCGTTCTCGCATTCATACACTCACACACTCACAATCCATAGCTATAAATATCCGATCATTGTAAATAGTTAGTTAGTAATAAAGTGACCATTATAGTGAACACGTCTGAATCATTTAATCCCGTGAAACCGAATCCCTCTTCGGGCGGAAACCCCCATACCCTTAATCATTTGAACTTGCAAACCCTTAGGCTACATACAAGGCTATTGTAACAGATTACTGATTCTCTTGGTCATCGTTTTTGGTCCTTCAAGCCGGATAGTTTATCAATGATATGCAACGTTTCGGAACCCTCGACTCCAATGACGTTTTTCAGAGTACTGATCCCAATTATCTCTCCTCCCAACACAGAATCCTCTGGGTCAGATCAACATGCGTGACGCCCGGGTCGAAGAGGTGGAGCACGTATCCGATTCCGATTCGGAAGAACGAGAAGATCAAGCCCAGAGCCAAGCTCGTCTAACCGTGGCCATCTACCCTCAGCTGCAAGGAGTGGTAAGTTTCGCAAACTTATTTCTTGTTTTAGCAATTTTAAATCATGAGTTTTTGGCTTTTTTTTTCTTCCATAGGGCCCCAACATACCTAATACTCCCAGGCAAACAGGAACGGGACAACTGGTTGTACCATTTAACCGTCGTTTCCGGTGGTGGTCCAAATGCCGGAACACAGTACGAGCAGCTCATCCAGAAGCTGATGGAAACCGATGGCGATCCAAGTAAGATGATCTTTTTACGCTCGATTATTTTGTATGTATAACAAGTTTGTTTTTTTTCGGTAGATTGCGTTCTGTGGCGACATCCAATTCTACTCCACACCAAGGACAACATAACCTCACCACTTACTTCGTTACATTCCGAAACTCTGCAGGCGGAAGCCATTAAGCTTTTTAAGGTAAATTCTTATTTACCTTATGCTGTTACGAAACATAACTTATGAACTTCGCATTGCAGAGTTGCCAGCTGTTCATGTCGGTGGCGGTGAACCAGCCGGGCATCGACTACCACGTGGTGCTGGCCCAGAATGCCCTGCAGCAGTGCCTGGACATGCCGGAGCTGCAGTCCGAGCTCATCTGCACCCTGATCAAGCAAACGTCCCGCCATACCGGCCAGAAACTTGGTGTAGGTGTCCAGGTAAACAAGAAACTGGGCATACCGGCTCGTGTAAGTTGTAGATCCGCAAACGAGAAGAAGAAGAGGGGAACGCGAGCTCCGCGGGCTTCTTCTTGCTGCTACTTATTCCGTTTACTTACTTAACTTAGATTGCGTTCGTTTATTAATCCATATTTATCTTTAGTGTCCTAGTTGTTTCATTTAGGTTTTTTTTCTTTATTTTTAGGTTAACCCATAACACTCTAGCATTTGTTCGTTCAACTAACTGATTTTAGTTTAATTTATTCATCGTTATCATTCCTCGATAGATTAACAATTCGTATCGAATGATTGGCTGTGTTTTTTTTTAAGAATTGGCACGATTTTTGTTCTATTTATTGTTATCTATAGTAAACGTTTAGATTAAGTGGAACAAAATTCAAAATTTTCCTTTCAAAAACTCCTCTACTCCCTATTGTTTATTTTTATAACTTTGATTGCTGATTAACCGATTATTTTACCGATGTAGCGGACCCCTCCAAAATAGAATTTAACCTTTTACTATCTGAGTCCAAAAACGAAATAATAAATGCATCGGTACACGAGTAGGTGTCCAAAGAGAGTTTGCAACTCGAATACACTTCTGCATTTTCGGTGTGATTGTTGATGTTGTTGTTGTTGTTGTTGTGTTAGTAGCCAAAAACAATTACGAACATTATTAGTTCGCATGATATCTTTTAATCACCCTTAAACTTTTTTACCTTTTATAACCAGCAATTGCTTACAAGCTTAGTATTTTATATTTTTTCTTTTTTGATTAAGTTTCTTTCAAATTTACTCAAATAATTCCAGAAATAACTTTTCAAAGCATAAAAATTTCATTCCACATTTTGTGGAATGTTTCGGAAAAGCTTGTTGTCGTATCCCGCTTTCAGATAGCGTCACTTGTTTCGCGTACCGTACCGGAAATGCGTGCGTCATCGTCAAAATTCGCTAGTAGAATGTCCTATTCGTTTTTCAAACTCTCTCACTCAACCCACTATTTTTTCCATTTCTTTCTCTCGTTCTCTCTCTGTTCCGAAGTTTTCGGTTACAAATACATTCTCCTTTTCTTTTATCTTGTCTATCAGAGTGAACAGCATAGATCATGTTTCGCATCTCGAAACTCTCATAGGCTTTTCAAATGGATATTTGAGCGAAGCGTTTGTTACACTAAAATAAATTATATTTTGTTTTCATAATACTGAAACGTGTAATCTAAATAGTAACTTTTAAATATTTAAATTCATCTTACATTGCGTTAGCCTTATTCACTACATTATTCCACTCCTCTATTCTAGATTTTTGATAGATACCAAATGATAATTGCAATTGTTTCATGATTCTAAGTTGGTGGCTACACAACACTTATTAAGTTTAACACCGAAGTTTTAAGTTGCTTCATTGCCTTTATTCCAAAATATTGTATAACATACCTAATAGTTATTATATACCAGTTACCAAAAGTTCTTTTATAATTATCATACAATTTAGGAAGGCTGTATGATAAACTTCTAGTTTTCTGTTCAAACGAGTTTTTCATTTATTTAATTTTTTTTTCTAGAAATCTTTTACCCAGTTGAAATTTATGCCACGCCCACTACACTTCATTCTTTCGCTAGCTATTCAACGAATCCAGGAAAGACAATTCTGCATCATTCAGTTCTTATTCTGTTCAGACTAATTTCTTGCAGTGCTTTTTTGCGGAATTCGGGCGTCAATGAACATTGTCACATTTCTCTTTCCCTTACTCTATAGTGTTGTTCTTCTCCATTTGCCAACCGTTAGGAACGTGCTCAATACTCCAATTGGCCGCTTGGGTGGCGTAGAATTCTGGTATTTCCGAAAATAAACTTTAAAAACAATCAGTTCGTCTGCTTGGGGCTCGTTTTCTGCTCTAATTTTTTTTTCATCCGGTTCCGTACACGCGAGTACGCATCAGAAATGTCAAAAACAACACAAAAACAGCAGCAATTTGAATTAAGAAATGGCTCGAAATAAAACTGGTCTTCACAGTTTTTTTTTGGCTTTTTTTTTTTTTTTTTTTTTTTAATTGCATCATTATTTTCATTATCTTATTGCTGTTTTTGGATAATTCGATACCCAGTTTTACATGTGCACTTTTCATTTTTCTGTAAATTTAACAGTCTACCGAGCATGGATTGAGTTAAATTTTCAAAATTAGTTAAACAAGTACCAATGAAAACTTTTCACTGTGATACCTTCCAGTTAACTCAAACTTTAAGACTTACACAAGCTTACTTTTATGTTTTAGACTTGCTTTAAAGCATCAGCTTCAAAACATTCAACTTTGTCAGTTCGAGAAAAAATCTTTTGTGAGATCACAAAACAAAAATGAAGTTTCTGTTTTCTTTATAAACATTTCAGGTTCAGATGATAAATCGAAAAGCTTCTACGATTTTTTTATTTATTGATTTTAATTCTCAGGATTTCAACCGAGTATCAATCAATAAAAAAAATCAAATTAAATCTTAAAACGTATTATTGTTTGCTCCATTTTTTCCACCATTTCATCAACACCAATAACTCGCTATTAAAATTGTATCAATTCTTATATAAATCAGAGATCTTTCTTCTTCAGGTGACAAACCGAAGATAAAAAAGATTCTGCTCTTAACAAATTCAGATGTCGGAAAACCAGCGAAAACATGAGGCTTCAATTTTATCTCTGTCAAAGAGGCTCTCGCTCTTTTTTTTTTTAACTTTTTGTATTCAATTGGCTCAGAGTTCTCTCGCTCGGCCCTTTTTTTAACAGCTCAGAGTACTCTCGCTCGGCCATTTTTCTTTCCAATATTTTTTCACATCGGCTCAGAGTTCTCTCGCTCGGCCATTTCTATTTTCTCTACGCACATTTTTCTTTTTCATTTTTTTTTTCATTCATTTAAAACGTGATCGCCTACATTTTCATCTGTTTTCCAACACTGATTATCCGTGCTTTTCATAGAAATACTCACCGAGCGGATTCCGAAGCTACTGCGCCATTTGTCGTATCCCGCTTTCAGATAGCGTCACTTGTTTCGCGTACCGTACCGGAAATGCGTGCGTCATCGTCAAAATTCGCTAGTAGAATGTCCTATTCGTTTTTCAAACTCTCTCACTCAACCCACTATTTTTTCCATTTCTTTCTCTCGTTCTCTCTCTGTTCCGAAGTTTTCGGTTACAAATACATTCTCCTTTTCTTTTATCTTGTCTATCAGAGTGAACAGCATAGATCATGTTTCGCATCTCGAAACTCTCATAGGCTTTTCAAATGGATATTTGAGCGAAGCGTTTGTTACACTAAAATAAATTATATTTTGTTTTCATAATACTGAAACGTGTAATCTAAATAGTAACTTTTAAATATTTAAATTCATCTTACATTGCGTTAGCCTTATTCACTACATTATTCCACTCCTCTATTCTAGATTTTTGATAGATACCAAATGATAATTGCAATTGTTTCATGATTCTAAGTTGGTGGCTACACAACACTTATTAAGTTTAACACCGAAGTTTTAAGTTGCTTCATTGCCTTTATTCCAAAATATTGTATAACATACCTAATAGTTATTATATACCAGTTACCAAAAGTTCTTTTATAATTATCATACAATTTAGGAAGGCTGTATGATAAACTTCTAGTTTTCTGTTCAAACGAGTTTTTCATTTATTTAATTTTTTTTTCTAGAAATCTTTTACCCAGTTGAAATTTATGCCACGCCCACTACACTTCATTCTTTCGCTAGCTATTCAACGAATCCAGGAAAGACAATTCTGCATCATTCAGTTCTTATTCTGTTCAGACTAATTTCTTGCAGTGCTTTTTTGCGGAATTCGGGCGTCAATGAACATTGTCACATTTCTCTTTCCCTTACTCTATAGTGTTGTTCTTCTCCATTTGCCAACCGTTAGGAACGTGCTCAATACTCCAATTGGCCGCTTGGGTGGCGTAGAATTCTGGTATTTCCGAAAATAAACTTTAAAAACAATCAGTTCGTCTGCTTGGGGCTCGTTTTCTGCTCTAATTTTTTTTTTCATCCGGTTCCGTACACGCGAGTACGCATCAGAAATGTCAAAAACAACACAAAAACAGCAGCAATTTGAATTAAGAAATGGCTCGAAATAAAACTGGTCTTCACAGTTTTTTTTTGGCTTTTTTTTTTTTTTTTTTTTTAATTGCATCATTATTTTCATTATCTTATTGCTGTTTTTGGATAATTCGATACCCAGTTTTACATGTGCACTTTTCATTTTTCTGTAAATTTAACAGTCTACCGAGCATGGATTGAGTTAAATTTTCAAAATTAGTTAAACAAGTACCAATGAAAACTTTTCACTGTGATACCTTCCAGTTAACTCAAACTTTAAGACTTACACAAGCTTACTTTTATGTTTTAGACTTGCTTTAAAGCATCAGCTTCAAAACATTCAACTTTGTCAGTTCGAGAAAAAATCTTTTGTGAGATCACAAAACAAAAATGAAGTTTCTGTTTTCTTTATAAACATTTCAGGTTCAGATGATAAATCGAAAAGCTTCTACGATTTTTTTATTTATTGATTTTAATTCTCAGGATTTCAACCGAGTATCAATCAATAAAAAAAATCAAATTAAATCTTAAAACGTATTATTGTTTGCTCCATTTTTTCCACCATTTCATCAACACCAATAACTCGCTATTAAAATTGTATCAATTCTTATATAAATCAGAGATCTTTCTTCTTCAGGTGACAAACCGAAGATAAAAAAGATTCTGCTCTTAACAAATTCAGATGTCGGAAAACCAGCGAAAACATGAGGCTTCAATTTTATCTCTGTCAAAGAGGCTCTCGCTCTTTTTTTTTTAACTTTTTGTATTCAATTGGCTCAGAGTTCTCTCGCTCGGCCCTTTTTTTAACAGCTCAGAGTACTCTCGCTCGGCCATTTTTCTTTCCAATATTTTTTCACATCGGCTCAGAGTTCTCTCGCTCGGCCATTTCTATTTTCTCTACGCACATTTTTCTTTTTCATTTTTTTTTTCATTCATTTAAAACGTGATCGCCTACATTTTCATCTGTTTTCCAACACTGATTATCCGTGCTTTTCATAGAAATACTCACCGAGCGGATTCCGAAGCTACTGCGCCATTTGTCGTATCCCGCTTTCAGATAGCGTCACTTGTTTCGCGTACCGTACCGGAAATGCGTGCGTCATCGTCAAAATTCGCTAGTAGAATGTCCTATTCGTTTTTCAAACTCTCTCACTCAACCCACTATTTTTTCCATTTCTTTCTCTCGTTCTCTCTCTGTTCCGAAGTTTTCGGTTACAAATACATTCTCCTTTTCTTTTATCTTGTCTATCAGAGTGAACAGCATAGATCATGTTTCGCATCTCGAAACTCTCATAGGCTTTTCAAATGGATATTTGAGCGAAGCGTTTGTTACACTAAAATAAATTATATTTTGTTTTCATAATACTGAAACGTGTAATCTAAATAGTAACTTTTAAATATTTAAATTCATCTTACATTGCGTTAGCCTTATTCACTACACTTGTATACAAGTTTTGGTCAAAGTCTAAACAATTGCTGCAAAGCTTGTTCGATTTTTTATTAGTTGATTAATGAAAATTATATTTGAAGCTTTGGTTTTTTGAATTTATAAAGTCTTATTTGAGAATTATCTACATCGAATTCTGAAGCAGAATCCTTGAACAACAGAATAGTATGATTATTTCACACTAGATTGCATGCCGTTCTTTCATTCTTTTTTGTGGTTTTTCCGTTAAACTGTCAACTTTTCCCCCAAATATAGTTGTAGTTGCCGTATATCAAAGCAAAATCTATTCGTTAGCTACCCTTCCATCTTCATACTCAATCTGTTAATCATGTGAGATTTCTTAAAACCTGTACCACTAGAGATCGGAAATTAAGCTCACACACCTCCAAAATGTCCACCAAACATTTAGAACAGTGCCAGTGTAGCGTCAATACATCAATCAATAGTCAACTGTCTGATACCTAACTATAGATGTCGTTCAGCTATGTACCCGCCTTAGGCGAAACAATAGAAAACAACCCTCAAAAAATGTTCACGCATCAAATAACGAGAGTTTTGTTTCCGTTCTTCCTCTTTGTGTCTCTCTTTCTCGTCTCGTTTGTGCTCCCCATTCGGTTTCGCCGCTGGGATTGTGCTCCGACTCCAAACACCTTAATTCTAATAACAAAAAAATGATAAAAAAAAACCCCTCATCCACGAAATAACCAATAGCAATTACTGTTGTGTGCAACGCAGAGTTTGTTCACCTGCGATACGCAACTCGGCAATGCAACTCAAGCGAATGGGAGCTCACCAACTTCCATTCAGGTAGGATGGTATTTTTGTTGAAATGTTTTTTTTTTTTGTTTTCAGTTATTTTGATTTTGTTTTTTTTTTTTTCAAAGCCCTATTAGTTTCCTTTAGTTTTATTTGCTCGAAAACCAGCTGCTAACCAACAAAGAGAAAATCTAAAATTTTGTTTCCTTTTTAATTGAATTTTCACCATTGTAGCATATCAGTACGCAACTAACATTATACATTTATTCGATTTGTAGTTTGGTGACGGAGAAAAAACCTACAGCCGGACTATTTTCCTAATTTTCTTATCAAAACCCGAAAATTTTTCAAAGCATGATCGTTCAAATCTGAGCTGTACGTTAGTTCTTCGTGGTTGCAAAAAGGTTTGGTTAATGATATGACTAACAAAAATTGGTTTCGTTTGTTTCTGAAAATGTAACAACCCATTCTCGTCATTGGTTTCCGTTTTCGAATTATGGCATTTTTTTTCTGAGTTTTCTAGAGTAAAACTCTGTCCCAAGCGTAAATCTAATGGTTTTCCCTCTATTGTGAATTGTGGAAATCTGGTACAGGCTCCTACGGTTCCTCCAATCGACTGCAAATCCAATCCACCGGCCTACACCTTTATCCAGGGCTGGCAACTTCTGTCCCTAGCCGTGTCGCTATTCGTGCCAAAGAACAATCGGTAAGCTGTTTTCTTCAAAGCAAAACACTGAAAAGAATTAAATTCCAAATGAAATCAACGACAATCACGACCTTCTTCCCTCAGCCTACTCTGGTACCTCAAGTTGCACCTATCGCGCAATGCCGACTCGAAAACGGAATGTGGCAAATATGCGGCCTACTGCGAGCGAGCGCTGGAACGAACGATGCAAAACGGAGGCCGTGAGACGAAACCTTCCCGGATGGAGGTGCTCTCGATTTTGCTGAAGAACCCTTACCACCACTCGTTACCCCATGCCATCCCGGTACACATGATGAACGGCACCTATCAAGTCGTTTCTTTCGATGGGTCATCAACCATCGAAGAGTTCCACACGGCTCTGGCCCAGGAAATCGGTTGCCGCGACGGAACCAACGGATTCACCCTGTTCAGCGATGACCCCATCGAAAAAGATCTCGAACACTATCTCGACCCGCAGGCTAAGGTTGGTCTCATCTTTCGATCATCTCCGAAAAACTCTTTTCTAACTATCCCATTTAAATTTCAGCTTTGCGACGTCATTTCCAAATGGGAAACCGCTCTCCGGGAGAAGGGCTCAGGTAAATTCGAGAACTCTCGGGTTATCCAACTGACGTACAAAAACCGACTGTACTGGAAGCACGCGGCCAAATTGGAAACGGAAAAAGAACGGCTCCTATTGTGTTACCAAATCAACCAACAAGGTAACTTCCCCTAACTCAACGTAAACCATCTCAAACTGATCACAATTCCCTTTTTCCCACAGTGGTTCAAGGTCGCTTCCCGCTGTCCCGGGACCTAGCCCTGGAGCTATCCTCGCTGATGGCCCAGATCGACATGGGTGACTTCACGGCGGACAAATCCAAAACCAGCTCCCTCCAGGCGGTCGACAAATTTTACCCCTACCGATACCGAGACGCCCTCACCCCAGACGGTCTAAAAGAACTTCAAGACCTCCTAGCTAGCAAGTGGTCCCTCCTCCGAGCTCGCTCCGTGGTAGATTGCGTCCGAATCTATCTAACGTGCGCCCGCAAGTGGCCTTTCTTCGGTGCTACCCTGTTCCAGGCCAAACCACGACATTCCGATCAAGCGATGGCTTGGCTGGCGGTCTCCGAGGATGCCCTCAGCGTCCTAGAACTCTCATCCATGGCCTCGATCGGCCGGTATCCGTACAGTTCGGTGATGACCTTTGGTGGTTGCCAGGACGATTTTATGCTCGTTGTCAGCTCTGATGATACACTGGCCGGGAGTCCCGAGCAGAAGTTGCTGTTCGCGCTCAGCAAACCGAAGATTCTGGAGATTACACTGCTCATTGCGGACTACATGAATGCACTGGGCCACACGCTGCCCGGAACGCCCCAGATGAATACGCTTACGCGGAACGGAAGCCATCGTAGTATCCGGTAAGTTTAATCCGTTTTTTTTTATTGTTCTACCCTAAGTTTTGTAAAGTTCTTAAGAATTGGTTGAATTTAGTAGTTCCCCTGGAATTATTTAAGACTTACACCTCGAGTCTTAACTTTTCTACAATTACGGTCCATAGACTTACGAGCACTTACATCCAGGGATCGGTAAAAAGCGGCAGGTTTTCTTAGCTTGCCGTTCTGGGTTACTAACCATTATTGTTGCTGTTAGAACCTAGCTTGCCTATAGCTTGGAAGTATTTTTATTGCCCAAAAACCATACAGAACACATTTTCACCTTATTATCAAATGACTGTTCAGACAAAGCCTGAAGTAGACACCTTTTCTGGGCTAAGAAATCAAGTCGAATCCATCGTCAAGAAGCATATGGATAGAAAGCGTATTGGAGCTCCAGTCGCTCGTCCAGCCCGGGCTACAGAAAGTGACATCATTCCTGTGAAAGGTCCTTGTATCGCTTACATTCCCCAGGTCTACGTTCAGCCTTGCTAGGGCTTCCAGTAGAAGCTGGCCCCTGGGGTTTGTAAGGCGACTACCCCATTCGCCCCTCCGCCTATGACAACGAGGCTTCTACCCGTGAGAACTTCAATTATTTTGTCCATTATGACGTCGAACCTCTCCTGAGACCATCTTGGGGAGGCGTAGCATCTACAGACGAAGATCCCTAGGACTATGGCTATCACGAAGCCTTCCTCTCCAGCCGATACCACCTCTTGTATGGAGTATCTTCCTGTAACCCATATCGCAGCCAGTTTGGCTTTATAGGTTACCCAATTATCGCCATCAACGGCTCCCCCATGTCCCTGACTCGGTTGGGAATTGGCTTTCGTGACATTTTTCCTTTTGCGCTCAACTGTCTGCCACCCGGTTGGCGCTTCGAGAACTTGACCTCTCCCTGCATCTTCGTTATCGCCCGGATCCTGCCGGACCTTAGGATCCCGGGCACGCATTTTCACGTCTCCTGGCCTTGTCTCTCCTGGAGACCCTCTTTTCAGCTTGCCGTTTACGGCAAAATCCTCTTCACCGTCCGTCTGCACGCAGACGCTGACCTTCTTCGGTCGAGTTGTATCCGTCCGAAGAGGGGTCGACACATCCTGTATGTATGTTTTTTTTTTAGTTAGAAACCACAGGTGGTAAATCCCGTTGTATTCCAAGGCACTGCGAGCCACCGCGTCCCCCCAGTTTGCTACTCTGGGTCCATGGGTACAATGGGAAGACTCATGATATACTCCGTGTATACCTCCTACTCCCTAAACTCCATCTGGGGCCGCAGACCTGGTTCCCACCTCGAACTGATTAGTACACTATGCTTCAATAGTGGGAGGTCTATTCGCGCTAATGCCCTCCAAGGCAATATTCATTAACGAGACCACTTTCAGCAAAACCTCTCATCCTTACGACTCGACGCCTGAACTCTCCTCTAACGACTTGAGAACTGACATCTCCTCGCAATGACTCGAGATTCCCACACAAACCTCTCCTCTTCGCGACTTGAGGCCTGATCTCTCCTCTAACGACTCAAGATCTGACCCCTCCTCGCATCGACTCGAGGTTGACCTCTCCTCTGCATGATTCAAGGCCCGATCTTTTCTCTAACGACTTGAGATCTGACCTCTCCTCGTAATGACTCGAGGTGACCACTAGTACCCCTCCTCTTGTTAATTAAGGGCCTGATTCCTTCTCTTACGACTCGAGACCCGACCCCTTATCATACAGACTCGGGGTTGGCCACACAAACCTCTCCACCTGGAGGTTCGAGGCCTGACCTCTCCTCTAACGACTCAAAGCCCGACCTCTTATCTTTAGGGTTCGAAGTTTGCCACCTTGCCCGTCGTGTGCCAGATCGAGAGCAGCTTATCCTAGACTCGCGCCTGTCACGGCACACGCGCGGGACTTAACGCAACGACTCGGATGATTCCCGACGAAGACGTCATCCTACACCGACTCGAATGGCTCGCCCGGCGTCGAGAGCCACTCTACCCGTGGGTATTCCCCGAACGTGGAATAACCCTTTCCCAACGATTTCCACTGCGAAGAAGGTCATGTCTTATCCCCGCAGCTTCTGTCGTTGAGAACCGCTCCACTCGGATACTCCCCGAAGGTGGAGCATCCTACGCACGAACGCGGCGCACCCACGGCATCCGCTACGCAGAAGGTATTGTCTTATCTTTGTAACTTCAAACCGTGGGGTCGGACGCACTCGACAGCCCCCCGTCGATGGGGTCAGTCTACTCCGACCGTTGTCCGGTCTTCTTTATCCCCCTTGGTTAGCAACCCTAGGATTTTTGGCCCGCGGATTTTCCTGCCCGTTGTGTGCCAAATCGAGAGCAGCTTATCCTAGACTCGCGCCTGTCACGGCACACATTCGGGACTTGGAACGCTACGACTCGGATGTTTCCCGACGGTGACGACATCCTACACCGACTCGAGAGGCTCGCCCGGCGTCGAGAGCCTCTCTACCCGTGGGTATCCCCCGACAGTGGTTAACCCTCTTCCCTCGAGATCCGCTACGAGGAAGGTAAAGTCTTATCCCCGCAGTTTCCCTCTTAGGAAGCGGAACTACTCGGATACCCCCCGACGTTGGGGTATCCTACACACGTTCGCGGCGCACCCCTGACCTCCGCTACGCAGAAGATGTTGCCTTATCTTTGTAGCTTCGATCAAGGGATCGGACGCACACTACTCAGATGCTCCCCGCCGATGGAGTCATCCTACACCGTTCGCGGACTGCCATTGGTTCCAGCTCCTCTGCAGGGCAGTCATGATCCGGGTGAACCCATCGCTGACCGCATGCCAAGTGTTGGAATCCGCACACATCCTCTGTACAATGGGAAGACTTGCGATATACTCTGTGTATACCCCCTACTCCCTAAAATTCACCTGGGGCCGCAAACCTGGTTCCCAACACGAACTGTTTAGCACACGATACTTACGACTCGAGGCCCGAACTCTCCTCTAACGACTTGAGAACCGACATCTCCTCGTAATGACTCGAGATTCCCCCACAAACCTCTCCTTTTCGCGACTTGAGGCCTGATCTCTCCTCTAACGACTCAAGATCTGAACCCCTCCTAGCATCGACTCAAGGTTGACCTCTCCTCTGCATGATCCAAGACCCGATCTCTCCTCTAACGATTCGAGATCCGACCCCTCCTCGTAATGACCCGAGGTGACCACTAGTACCCCTCCTCTTGTTGATTAAGGGTCTGATCCCTCCTCTTAAGACTCGAGACCCGACCCCTTATCATAAAGTCTCGGGGTTGACCACACAAACCTCTCCGCCTGGAGGTTCGAGACCTGACCTCTCCTCTAACGACTCGAAGCCCGACCTTTTATCTCCAGGATTTGAGGTTCGCCACCTTGCCCGTCGTGTGCCAGATCGAGAGCAGCTTATCCTGGACTCGCGCCTGTCACGGTACACGCGCGGGACTTAACGCAACGACTCGGATGGTTTACGACGAAGACGTCATCCTTCTCCGACTCGAATGGCTCACCCAGCGTCGAGGGCCACTCTACCCGTGGATATTCCCCGAACGTGAAAACCCCCTTTCCCAACCATTTCCACTGCGAAGAAGGTGATGAGACTATATCCCCACAGCTTCTGTCGTTGAGAACCACCCTACTCGGATACTCCCCGAAGGTGGAGCATCCTACGCACGAACGCGGCGCACCCACGGCATCCGCTACGCAGAAGGTGTTGCCTTATCTTTGTAACTTCAAACCATGGGGTCGGACGCACTCTACTCGACAGTCCCCCGATGGGGTCAGTCTACTCCGACCGTTGTCCGGTCTTCTTTATCCCCCTTGGCTGGCAACCCTAGAATTTTCTGCTCGTTGTTTGCCAGATCGAGAACAGCTTGTCCTGGACTCGCGCCTGCCACGGCACAAGTTCGGGACTTTGAACGCTACGACTCGGATGTTTTCCGACGGTGACGACATCCTACTCCGACTCGAGAGGCTTGACCGGCATCGAGAGCCTCTCTACCCGTGGGTATCCCCCGACAGTGGTTAACCCTCTTCCTTCGAGGTCCGCTACGAGGAAGGTAAAGTCTTATCCCCGCAGTTTCCCCCTTAGGAAGCGGCACTACTCGGATACCCCCCGACATTAGGGTATCGTACACACGTTCGCGGCGCACCCCTGACCTCAGCTACGCAGAAGATGATGCCTTATCTTTGTAGCTTCGATCAAGGGATCGGACGCACACTACTCAGGTGCTCCCCGTCGATGGAGTCATCCTACACCGTTCGCGGACTGCCGTTGGTTCCAGCTCCTCTGCAGAGCGATCATGATCTGAGTGAACCCATCGCTGACCGCATGCCAAGTTTTGTAATCCGCACACGTTGTCTGCTGTCGTGTCGGTCCCACAGGCGGCAAATATGGAGTACGTACCGCCGCAAACCTCGGACAGACCAACACCACATGTTCGAGTGTTTACTCTACGTTCCCACAATCTGGGCAATATGGCGAAGCCACATGTCTAAACCGGTAGTGGTACTTAATGAAGCATCCATGACCAGTCAGTAATTGCGTCATATAGAAATCCACCTCACCGTGCTTCTTCCGATCCAGCTCCCGATGTGTGGGATCAGACGATGGGTCTACCTTCCTCTCGTTGAGCTGTACCACAGCTGCTGCCAGTTGGACATCGAGCCCATCTCGTACGTTGGGCGTGTCTTTGTTGTCGTAGCAGTAGACATCCTCCTCAAGCAAAACCGAGATGGGCATTACACCCGCCACTACACAGGCGACTTCGGACGACATGGTCCGGTATCCGCTGATAATCCGCAGATTCATCAGCCGCTGAACGCTGCTAAGTCGCTGCAGGTTACAGGTTCTTCCCAGGGCCTGCCTCCAGGCTGCTGCTCCGTACCGCAAGATTGATGTAGTCACACTTGCCAGGATCCTCGTTTTACTACTTCGGGTGAGACCAGGTTGGTGATTAGCACCATCTCGGTTTCGTGGTGGACTAGGCGCAAGCACTGGGAGTGCATCCAGCTTTCCACTGCCTGGATAGCTACCGTGGCCAGTAACTCAACCTCCTCTGTTGAGAAGCCTCTCGCCAAGAGGCTCCGCAAATCCTACGAGTTCAGCTCCCGATGGGAGACTCGTTCGTAGGAGTTCGTCGTAAGTGAAGTTCCACAGGACCGGACCGAGTATTGACCCCTGTGGAACACCCGCCGAAACCTCTTGTGTTCGCAAACCCTCACCGGTCCTAAACTGCAGTTGTCGATTGTGGAAGTAACTTTCCACAAGCCTATACAGATATGCCGGGATCCTCATTTGGATGAGCGACGACGCAATCGCTGTCCAACTGACACAGTTGAAGGCGTTCTTCACATCCAGAGTGATCAAAAAGCGGAGCCCTCTCCTCTTGGTAAACCTGGCTCTGTCCACTTCCTTGATGACCGAGCGGATGGTATCTACAACAATGTGCGGAAAATCGCTCAAGAAAAGCAATCAGGATTCGTTTCAAGCTAGAATATTTACACCTCCGAGTGCTGTGATACGCACGTGGTGAACGTATCCGTTGAATATTCGTCGAACATCAACACTAACTAGATACATAAAAAAATACCATGCCCCATCGGGGGCTACCGTTTCTATTCGTCACGTGGCTTTTCAAATGTGATCGACATACTTGATGATAAATTTTGAACGTCGTTCCCACAATCATTCAATAACGCCTATCCTCGCATCATTGTTGATAATGTTCGTTATTGATAGACGATCATGAATGTCTCAGAAGGAAAATTTGAAGGAATACCAGGACCACATGTTGAAAAAAGCCGTAGCACATGCTGGACAGTTCATTACGGTTACTTAGTAATGATTTTGTTCTTCTACGCAAAGCGAAAAATAAAAAATAAAATTGTAAACTTTACGTATCGCTCAGAACTGATACACATCAGTTGTGCTCCTAGAAGGTTGAAAACCATCAAGGAAGGCAATCACCATCGAGACGTTCGTTGCTGATAATCTGCGTCCTTGTTTACCATATCATGTTTTGCGGGAATGTTTCAAATACAGAAGCGTCGTTGTCATGCATGATTGTTTATATAATTTGGTTGAAGAAGGAAAAATTGACTGCTTCGATTTTTTTGCTCTGAATGCAGTAACACATGGCTGATCGAAAATGATTGATATTCGGAACATTGATCTACAGTGCTGCGACCTCGACGGAAACCAAACTGTTTTTCCGAGAGTCTGCCCTCGCTTTCAGTGTATCTCTGAAGTCGGTTCTGAATCATCTTCTCCAAGACCTTACGCGCTGTATCCAGTAGACAGATCGGCCGTTACGCCGATGGGTCTCCTGGAGGCTTACCCGGTTTATGCCGTTTCCACGTGTCAGTGAACACCCGTTCCGTCACGTATCGTTGCAACGATGTCCGGAACATATCGGGGAACTCCCTTATCGCGGCCTTCATTACGACATTCGGAATGCCGTCCGATCCGGGGGCCTTCCTCGGTTGGAGAGACTTGGCGATCTCGCGAAGTTCTTCCACCGTTATCCGCTCTTCGGCGCTGGTGTCCCAGTCATACGAGACTGTTGGCCAGTGGGTAACATCGTGCTGCGGGAACAGCTCATTGATGATGATTCTCAGTTTTTCCGGGCACGTTTCAGGTGGTGCACCCCCACTTTTAGTTCTGCCCATGACTATTCGATAGGCATCACCCCATGGAAAGTTGTTGGCGTCACGGCATAACTGCTTGAAACGGGCCCTCTTACTTGAGTTGGTGGCCCTGCGGAGGGCCGATCTCACGCTTGTTAACAGTGGCCTACGCTCCGTTCTCTCGCAGTCGGCATGCAGACTGTGTGGCTTGGCCTTCGAATTGCTTCCAGGACTTCCACGGCCGATGTTTCTTCGAGGGTAGGCAGCCGACCCTCAGAAACCTATAATGATTAACACCAAATACATTCCCTCTAAAATATTTATTACATATAGTTATTTTATTTTATACAACAACATCTTACCTGTGGGCAAAATAATGAGATTCGAACCCAGAAGTTTTCTTGTCGATACCGGGAATCGAACCCAATACGCCTGGGTTACCAGACTCGCGCCAGCCTATCCACTAGACCACATCAGCGCGTTGCAAGACTTGTGGACATGTTTTAGTTCTAAACTACTTGGAGGTGAAACTATCTGACAGAGTCTTGCTATTTCTCTATTGACTTTGTTTCGATACAAGGATCAAGAATTTCACAGCCCAATAATATTTTCTAAATACTTACCACCATTTTTGCTTCTTTCTAGATCTCGTGCCCACCCGGGGTCCTGCACCGGAACACCGGCCCACAACACGCTCAACTCGTCGTCGCACATCGGAGTCGTCGGAGTAGCCGGTGGCAGCATTGGCCTGGTTAGTGGCTGCCTGATCGGCGGTGGCGGCGGAAGTCTCGGTGGCAGCAGCTTGGGCGTCGGGCAGCTTGGTCCTGGTGGTGGCAGTGGAGGCGGAAGTCTCGGCGGAACTCTGAACACCAGCAGCCACGGCCACAACACGCTCACGTCGCACTCGCACACGCTCAATTCACACATGAGCCACACGCTCAGCTCGTCGCACGGTAGCAGCCACCATCAGCCGGATATACTGAAGAGCACTCCGGATCATCAGAGGCGTTAGGCATTGTGTGAGATCCCTGAGGGAGGCAGCTGTACAGGATAGAATAGATTTCATTTGTTTTTAGTTTATCTTTTTGTTTTATAACAGTAGGACCATTAATGTTTTTCCAAGTTTTTTTTGTCTTGACTCGAGATTTTGCCTCTGAAAGATGTTTATAGTTATATAGAATTCAAATTGTGCATAGTTTAGTGTTTTCTTTTTTTGTTTTCGAAATTTTAAAGTGAACATGCTAAGTCAATCTTTTCAATCGACGTATCAATTCCTCCACTACAAGGTACCAACACATTACCAACCACTTATTGAAGTTAGTTTTAGACCTTTAGTTTTTAAGCGAACAACTAACCAAAATTAACACCCAAAATCTACTCATATTAGTTATTTGTACTTTTTATTACTTATATTTTTTTAATTAATGAAGTAGTTATTGTAAGAGTATGTGAACTAAGAGCATTTCTTCCTAGAAGAACTGTCCGTCTTGAAATGGTTAGAAATGTGTGTGTAAGGAAAAAAACGTGTAAAAAGTTACGACGAACACGTGCTTCGTCTCTCGAGGCAACAGGTGCAGATACAGATGCAGTCAAAAGAATCGTTTAGAAACCATTGTGATTTTTATGCTATAACTATATTTAAACAAAAGTGAATAAACAGAAGCAACTCAAACGAATAGTGGCTAAAATACCAACGTCTAACAAAAAGTCCCGAGCTCTGAAACCTAATTAAAAAAAAGCGCCTAGCAAAAAAAACTGATCGAACGAATCTGTTCGAAGCAATCTGTTGAATAATGTATCTACGAAATGAAAATGCCAGTTAACCAAACGTATAGGAAACTAGGAAGTATAGGAAACTAAAATTGTAATGTCAAAAGCTCTATTGAATATACACACCACGCGAAAAATTACCGAAACTTTTAGGGTGCCGCTCTGCTATTAGTAGAACAACAGATTTATAGGAATCAGTGAACGCATTTTAGATGACAGTGACCACAGCTTTAGACCAAATCTAAAGACTACATACACGTATATTGTTCAGTCTGCTAAGGCATTTAGTCAGTCGTAGGGTAAAAAAAGAACGCGTGAAATATTTAAAACAGAATTTGTGAAATTAAAAAAAAAAAGCAACACAAACTTTGTAATAACCGGAAAGTTTCTGTATAATCCACAATCAATTCAGTTACAAGTAGAACAGCGCGAGCTCTGTGTAACCAAATCTGAAACGAGTCTCAAGCAAAAGCATTAAAAAATGAAAAATAAAAAAATAAATTAACAATGGTCAAGGACTAATAAAATCGTGTACACGAGTGGCGATTCCCGCTCGTCTACACGATTTTTACCCGTAAAGGTTCGCCAAAGCGCGAGCAGGCTGTGAAAAAAAATCCCTTAGGTTCGCGAACCATAGGAAACACGTGCGAGGCAGTCCAACCAACAGACGATTCTTTTGGATTTTGAATCCTGTCTCGCTCGTGGAAATCGTAACATACATGAAAATTTTCCCCCGCGATTTTGGCTCACGAACCATTTAGCGAAAAGGTTCATGAACTTTTTTTGGGAAGGGAACGCGTGGTTATTCGATTTTCTTCCGTAGGCAGGCTGTGCGTCTCTTTAGGTACGCGTACGGGTAATAAATTGTGATTCAAGCAGCAGCAGGAAGTTCTTCATTTTCCACTGTTCTTTCAATTATTGTATGGAATATTTCTGTTTTTTTTAAGTTTATTAAAAAAAAATTTTTTTTTTTTTGATAACTTACAGCGTTTTAAGATTAACGAAACTCTAAATATTAAATCAATATCATTCTGCCATGTCAACTCCTGGGTGGTCAATTGAATTGAACAAAGCTTTTTGACAAAATTATGGATAAGAATGGACACAAGAAGGCCCTAATAATGATCTTTAACAACCGTTTAAGGAATAAATAATCAAATCAAATCTTAGACCCTTACAATTTCATCCAAATCATTACATTTCTGTAGTAGAGGTTGAGTGTAAAATTCCATAACTGTTTTTTAAATTTGGAAAAGACAACCACGATTCCATATGTAAAGTTTCAATAAGAAAACACATGCAAACGTATCAATGATTATTTTGGATTAAAATGAATGTCATAAAAAATTGATAAATTAATTCAATAATAATAATAATAATAATAATAATAATAATAATAATAATAATAATAAAGAAGAGTTTTCAAGTAATTTTTCCATCATCAAAATTCACAACGCAACTTTAAAATGAATAACTCCAAATTAATTATTCATTATTTATGATTCAAAACTATCCAAATTCTTTTTATGGGTTCATCACTCTATGTTTCGAACTGTTAGTAAGTACGGAGTTTGTTTTTCAGATTTTATTTTAACATTTCTGAATCCGCTTATACGAATTTTGCTATTAAAATTTATATTTTCTCACTCTTTGCATAGAGTTTGGAATGGACAAATTAATGATTGAAAATTGCTTGTTCCAAATTCAAAAGTTCATTTTGGAATAGGGAATCCTTATTTAGGAATTGTGATCTTCTGATGACTCAATTCTGAATGAAAAAGTCACACTTTACTATTTGAATTGGGAATTTTTAATCCACAAATTAGATTCAAATATTCGTAGAACTTATTTCAAAACTCAGAATTCGAATTTAAATTGTACAGTTTCAAATTTAGTATCACGAATATGAAATTAAGAATTTAAGAGAAAGAATTTTCAATCCTAATTTTTTGAATCAATTGTATAATTTTGAATCCAGAAAAGGAATTTTCAAAAATGAATTTTGATTCGTGAACATTGAATTATTTGTTTTCAAATTTTGTTCATCATTCGGATTTTCAACTGAAATTAGGAATTTGAAATATCAATCGCAAATCGTACATATTTGAAATATTTTAAAAATAAAATTCGAATATGTTCACACTAGTCCAAAGGTAGTATGTATGTCAAATTTAAGTAGTAATGAAAATCAAATAAGATGCCATTGAAAATATTTTGCAAAATGAGAATGTTCTGAAAAATATTTTGAAATATTTCTGAACTAGGTATGGCTCTGTAACTTTGAAAAACTGAATAACATCAAAAATGTTGAAGACAATGACTAAGCTATGAATCACATCAATGACATTCAATACAAAATTTTGAAATAGTCCGGGACGTCCCGGTTGCCTGGATTTCATTGAAAAATGCCCGGATTTTGCCCGGTTATATTCACTTTATTTGGAAAATCAAAAAAAACAAACTCCTCCAAAACGGAATTTTTTGAGAAAAAAAAATCATGAAAGGTGTTTTGAATCTTAAAGTACGATTCAAAACCTGTCGATAAGTTCTGATGAACAAAAAAGTTTTTTTGCCCAGATAATGCTCGGATTTATGAACATTTTTAAAATTATTTGCCCGGATTTTGCTAGGTTTTTATTTAAAATTGCCCGGTTTGTCCGGCTCGGAAACGCGTCAAGCGAAAAAACAAGATATCTTGTATTTGGTCCGCAATGAGTTAACATTCTATTCTATTCTATTAATTTATTTATAGAGGATTTTAACCAACTTGGTCATTCGTCCTCTTAGGAGATTTGACTTGTATTTTTTTTTTTATTCTTTCCCCACCCCATACATTTTTTTAGGATGCGAAGGAACTTTTTATCCTTCGGATAATTAAATCAATATTTTTTCTATCTGTTACTGGGCCAGATTGCATCCTTTCGTAACTCTATATACAAATTTGCCAAATTTGACGTTGTTTAACATCAGAAAGGACACACTTCAATTCACAAATTATATACATCGTTTAAATTTACAACATTGTAAATTATTTTCAAGAAATTGTTATGAAAACTTTGAAAAATCGATTTATTTCATCTGTCCACGCGTTGCATTTGGCGCAATCAACAACCATGTGGAGACAAAATAACGAAACGGAAAACACGACCATCAAGTGTGCAATGCGTTTTCCAATTTGGTTCACGAACCAGAATCGCGAGGCTCGCGAGGTTTTCTGCCACGGCTCGCTCACGATTTTCTGGCGATCGGATACCCCTTGAAAAAAATCCCCTACAATCACGTGTTTGCTGAGTCGCGAACCTACTGTGGTCAGAACTTTTGTGAACTACGCGCGGTTTTGTTTCTTGGCTGCTCCGATTTGAATACGATTTTTTTAGTCCTTGACAATGGTATTAAAAACGAAAGATTGAAAGTTTGTCTCGAAAAAAAAGCAGCATCTGGTATAAAAAGTATAGGTATGTGGGAAAAATCTTTTCTTTTCCTGGTTTTGTTTGTTTTCTTTCGAAAATCTGTGTGTTTGTGCGAGTGTTGAGTCGAGGCGAAACTCTACGAAAAAACGAAAAAAGTTAGAACGCTGAAAGCACGCGATTAATGAATCAACCAACAACACAGGACAGGAATGAAGAAATCAAATGAAAGCAAAGAATGAAAAAAAGTAATTAAAAAGCATCGATTGTTTACTAAAAAAAAGTTGTTTTTGTACAAATATCTGAGAAAGAAATTCCCTGAATGTTTGAATTTTTTCCTAAAATTTCTAGGGTAAAATTAAGGAAAATCCAATTTACCTCAGTCTGTAGACCGACATTTTGATGAATAATTTGCAGAACGTATCCATTTCATGTCTCGATCGACGTTTCTCAGCGTGATCATCTAGAACCACCTCATGTTTTAATCAAGAACCTGTAAAAGCAAGCAAAACGTTTTGAAATTAGGCAAACCACCACTTTTTAGGGACGCAATTACAAAAATCATGAAAATGCAAAAGTTTCAAAAATCACCAAAACTACAAAATTACCAACAACACAAGTTACAAAAACAAAGTTCCAAAAATTTTAATGATAAAAAAAAAATTACAATTTTTTTTTCGTTTTTGTCAAATTTTAAATTTTATATTTTTTAGTATGTTGTTCAAATTTAGTAAATGTGGTCATTTTTTGTCGTTTTATTCAATTTGTTCATTTTTGTTTATTTTGACCATTTTGATCATAACAAGATAAAAAAAACCTACAAATAAAAAAAATTACAAAAATTAAAAAAAAAAACAATTTTTCACAAAAAAAATAAAAAAGTTGTCAGAAGTGTCATTTTTTGTTACTTTTAATGTTATATTCATTTGGTTTTTAATGTTAAACTGTTTGTCCTTTTTGATTTTTATTATTGTCTTGCAGTTTTATTATACTAATTTGAGATTTTTATCATCTTTGTGTCTTTTTTGGATATTTTGTTATATCGTTTTCGTCTTTTAATTATGGTCAATTTTATCATTTTGAAAATCCAGAAAAGAAAAAATTAGGTACTTACACTGACTTGGACTGATTTGTGATACATTTGTTGAATAAAAGCCCTCTCAGTTTGTTCAATAAATTACTTCATTAACTTTCTACCTTTTGGTGCATTCTCAACAATCATCATCGACTAGATTTCAGAAAACTTTCCAGCTCCTTGGGAAACAGTCCGAAAAATTTAAACCTTTCGCCCATCTGCTCGGGATCGGTCAACATATGAAAACCATTCTCCAGAAGCCGTTTTTGATCTTCACCCTCAGCCGCCTCAACCAACACCTTTAAACGTTCTTGTGCACCGGCCATCTCCAGGAATGCCCGTTGGCTTGTTGGACCAACGGTGAAAATTTGTCCCGTCCTCTCACAAAACTGTTTCAAGATGGAAAAGTCGACATCGGCTGTCAGATCTGCCGCACCCGGATCCATCAGTGGATCGTGCAGTTTGTGAGCTTTGAAAGCCCGGAACGTGTCACCTTTTTCACCCAGATGGCCGTAGTCTACTATCAGAGCGAAACCTCCAACCGAATTGAACCGTTTCCCGATCTGGCGAATAATAAGTTCCGAATCGAACGAAATTTCTATACTGCTTCGATCTCTAACTAAGTGTTGATAATTGTTCAGAAACATCCTTAACATTGGGGTCTCCGCATTTGAGTTTATGAAACGGAATTTACCCTCATCAGCTGGATCGATATCGATCAGCACCTCCTTCCATGAGGATTCATGTTGTTGAAATTTGTGTATTGGAAGTGCGTCGAAGAATTCGTGAGCCAGAATGATGGAAAACGTTTCCGGGACATCCTCCAGTTGACGGTACCAGAACACTTTTGTACCGGAAGCTGTGTAACCAGATCGGTAAAATGGTTTATCGCTGAACTCCGAACTACTGATACACAGGGTGCTGGCCTGAACTTTACTCAAATGTTCGCTCATTTCAACTAAATGAATCGATAATCCGGGCGTCACATTGAGACCATCGCATACCCTCAGGATATCTTTCATCATTGTTCCTTTACCGGGACCCAGCTCAACTAGTTGATACGGCGAGGGACGTCCAAATTTGGACCACTCAGTCAGAAACCAGACGGCAATCATTTCTCCGAATATTTGCCCAATCTCAGGTGATGTAACAAAATCACCTTTGCTTCCGAGCACTTCGTCCGGGGTCATGTAGTAACCGGATGCCGGATTGGTCAAAACCTGTTATAAAATCGGCACCAATAAAAACTATCATTTGACTTTAAATGTGAACCACTGACCTGCTTCATATAGGTGGCCACCGGTATAGGTCCGGTGGCACGGATTCGTGATTGTAGTTCATCCTTCAGCGAAACCGGTGACCGGCCACCGTTTGCAGCTTTGTTCTCGTCCGCCCCCGGGGTGTTAAGTTTACTCGCTGGTGGAAGCGAGACTCGCCGGACCGGTTTGTAGCTGTAACGGCGAACTGCAGCCGGCAGGAACGGGGACACTTTCCGTAGAATCATGATACCGGAATCTTTTGCAATCGTTCTCCCAAAATTGCTGATAGGGCAGAAAAATGTAAACATAAACAAACTTTGCTGCGCGACATTTTCCATCGAGGGGTGATGCGTGCCATGCAACATTTTTTATACACGTAAAATAAATTTTATCCAAATTTGAGAACAAATAAAATCAAATATAGTTACTGAAATTTGTGAAGTGAAACCCTACTGGAACGCAGTTTTTTTCCATACTCTCATGATTATAATGATTTTCATCATCAATGACCACGATCAAATGTAATATCAATGGAACAAGTTTACAAGTCTGAATGTATATACAAGCTTATTAGTTACGGTGGGTGCAAAAATATCAACCACGAAACGCCCAGAATCATTGTGAACTAAGTTTGACCGTGCTTCAAAACAAAACATAGTTCGATTCTGGTCGAACTGAGATCGACATAATGAACTAAAAAGCTAGACTATTTTTGTGTATGTTGAACCAAGAGTACTAAGCGAGTTCGGCTGTCGAACTGCATTATAAGTCGCTACGAATAAAGGTTCAAAATTGGAAATCGGTTGTCCGAACTTAGGTTTGAGTATGCCTGTCAGAACTTAGTTTTGCGTTGATGCGTTGACACGAATGCAACTTTGAGTAAATCAAAGTATTGACAAAGTATTCTTTCGTTTTGAGAAGTGCATTTCTACAGTCTGGGTAATCGTTACGCAGCGTGTTTCTTTTGCAACATCAAGAGAGCGAGAGATTTTGCTCTCAAAAAGTTGTAGCAGAGCAGCGAGCGAGCGAGATCAGAAATTGTAACGGTATTCAGTGAAAGATGTTCGTCGCGAACGGTCGTCGATCGGTAAATAAGTTATGTTTAAAAGTTATTAATGAGATGTGTGATAATGAAAATTATTGAGAAACAGTTAATTTCTCGAGGTTGGTCTGGTAGGTAAGTTTGAAGTAAATTAATAAAGCAATTTGTAATGATTTTTCATCATTTTCTCGATTCTGCAACAGCAAGAGACTGTGTGAGGGTATAGCAGAGACGTAGGGATATTTTTTTTTAAAGAGGGGGTGTATAGCAATATTAATTTTCCTAAAAATTAATCCAATGAATCTTGATTGAAAATTCCACAAAATCTAACTTTGACAGCTGGTGCTTTTAAAAAATGCAGTTTCCCTAAGAATTTTTTTTCTTGGACATTAAATGGCCTCGTACTATGTCAATAAATTCCGATGAGGAACATTTTTACATTGAATAAATCCAAGAGTTTTTGCCTAGTGGATAGGCTGGCGCGAGTCTGGTAACCCAGGCGTACTGGGTTCGATTCCCGGTATCGGCAAGAAAAACTTTTGGGTTCGAATCCCATAAGTTGCCGACAGGAGAGATGAGATGCTCGGGGAGTAAGTAGATGCCAGTCTCGAACCCACCCTTGTCCTTCCTCCAACTGGTACCAGGTGGGGTTGGTTTATTATCTTGAACAGCATTCTGTCCATATCCAGCCGGAATGGATATAATGAAGTGCATGATAGTCTAACCAACGTCTCATGATCGCTTACTATGCTATGCTGCCTACTCTAAACTTTCAAATTTTCTTCTCCATACTATCTCTAATTTTCATTTCCAGCGTCAGCTCCCCGAGCTATTTAAACGCAAAAAAAATCCAAGAGTTTTTAAAATTGAAAATCAATGTTATCAAGTTCAAATCAAGCAACTTTGTGAAAACTTTCTCGATTTAACACAATATCATATTTATGTCAAGCATCACAAAGATAATGTAATTACTCCACTTTAACCGGTTATTCTTTCCTTGTATATTGGCTTATAGCTATTAGTTATTACTAAAATCTTGCGTCAATATGTATGTCATCTAAATTACAAGTACAAGCTGAACGTATGTATTGAGAGAAACCTAGAAAATGAAGATCGACAAAAAGTTCGAAAAACGGAAACTGAAAAAAATCGTTACAAATTTTGTTTCGTATTTTAAGAAAGGATCCAATGATGGCTCAATGTGTCAAATAACATCCATTTGCAATAAAATTCTTCTCTGACTGATATTTTTTCGGGCATGATCTTAAAAACAAAATGAAAAAAAAGCATATCCATATTTGCAATAAATAGACGGATAATATGATTAAATGTGACTGACGGTCCTATGCCGTTTGACATAATGGTCATTTGGTATGGAAACATAAGAATTCATTAGATGACAGCTTCAGATGAGGCTTCCTCGAAGTTTTGATCAATTTTTTAGGACGGCCTCGTCTTTCTAGGTTTAAAGAAAGCCCTAGGAAGGCCCCGTGTTTCTACGAGAAGCGTGAGGAGACTTTTTCGAAATTTTGATCCATCGTTTTACTTATTCAGGTTTATTCAGAGCCCTAGGAAGGCGTCATGTTACTAGGTTTACACAAAGCTAGGGACAATCCGCTTGTCTGGTCCGCATGCCACATTTATGCCAAACGACCATTATGCCAAACGGCCATTATTCCAAACGGCATTTTTCTAAACGGTAAAATATAAATGTGAAAAAAAACACAAAAACACATTTTTTGTACCTCAGATTTATACTAATACACAAAGTGTAAATATTTTTTTGAGCACCACTTGGACAGAAAAAAGAGGTTTTTTATCCCGGATGCCCACGTGGACAGATTTGAAATTGTTTTTTTCTAAATCTAATTGATCGCTTAAACTTAAACTGAAAAGCTTAGCAAATTAAAGATTTTGATTTTGTTTTATGAAGATTTTGATTTAAATAAGTCTTAAATTTATTCATATTTAGAAAAAAAAATTGGAAGTAAGTATGTTAATGTGGACATGACCTAAGCCCCTACCCCCCTCTCCGTGGGCGAACGTGGACATTACCATACACCACACCCCCACCCCCACCCCCCTCCCCTTAGTTGTCCACGTGGTATGTGAACGGCCCCATATGACAAACTAAAGATATTAAGAATTCATTAGGGGTCCCAGATGAAGAATCTTTATAGGATGCGTTTACAGGTCAACGTTTACAGGTTGCTTGTATGCGTTCTACGGTGCACTTTTTAGCACTGACCACACTCTAACATGTTACTTATTACAAAAATCCGATCATTTTCTGGCTAATTTTGCAACCTATCATCTGTTTTGCGAACCTGCTAATTTTGACAAAAAATACCCTGTAGGAAAAAATCACCTGTTTAGCCCGATTGTATTTTTTCTTCAATGTTTGGTGGCATTTCCCTACTGGGATAGCATTTCATCAGGAGCGATCGATGCGCAATCTTGAATATCCAACAAACGAAATCGAGTGTCCAATTAGTATAGTCAGTGATTTTAGTATGAATTGTTCTGAAAAGACATTAAATTCAGCGTATCCGTTCAGCAAATTTATTTTTATTTCGCATCATTGGTTTTCATATTTTTGGGGCAAAGCGGCTCACCAAAATAAATTAAATTTATGCTTTCATTATCTATTTAAACAATTTAAAACAAATTGTGAAAATTGAAGTGATCGTCTCACGTCTGTCAATTTTAAAAAATGGTAGCAAAATATATGGTGCTGTTATTTTTGTTCCGCTCATTATAGTTATAAGGAAGTTTCAATATGCAAATCAAAAAAAAAGTTTGGCCCTTAATTAACCCTTCGTTTCATAAAGTATCAAATTTGCAACATTGTTTGTATTAAAAAATATCAAAAATCTTTTTTAAATTTGGTTTCTTGATTATTCATTGATAAAAAAAATCATTAAATAAAGGGTCATTTCTCATCATTTCACGTGTGAGCTTTCATTACATCCTATGAAACATCTCAAGAATTCACAGAAAACTGCTGCAAAAGTTATTAAAACAACTTTAAAACAACTTAATTTGTAAATTTGTATCTGACATATAGAATATTTTACCCAGGCTACAAATAATCTAAATGGAAAGAAGTTACGACTAGTTTATGTCAGTTTTTGTATTATTTCGTTATAAAACTCTTTGTTTACATTTTGTTTCATACGACGTTATGAAAGCTCACGCGAGATTTGAATAAATTTCTTTAAACTTTCGTTAATTGAGTATTTTAAGACATTTTGAAAATGGAAAACTCACATACAGGATTCGCAATTCCAGGGTTGCTAGCGAACCGGGAAAACCGGGAAAACCGGGAAAAACTTTGGAATTTCATCACGTCACCGGGAAACCGGGAAAAAACCGGGAATATCGGCATCTCACCGGGAAAATTTACATTTTTGAATTTTTTTCACGAAGTTTCAAAAATATTTTTAGAATTATTTCAAAATTTTAAAGTATTTTTGAGAGTCTCGATATAGATTTATCTCATAATCGCTTATTTTCGTTCATTAGTGAAATAAGCGTTTTTATTATCACTTTTTTAACTAATTGCGGAGAAATACGAGTTATCTCATTTTTTCGCTCTCCGTAAGTGTGCTACACTTGCAAGCATAACTAAAATGATATTAATTTAATAGAAACTATTGAAGATAAAACTAAACACAAAACTGAACTTTTTTCCTCTCTTAAAGAGGTTTCTAACTTAACCAGGTTCTCTTTTATAGAGGGTCAGCAACATACAAATGAATTAAAGTGATCTAGACATTCAACTGTATTTGATAAAAATCCACCTGACACCAGTTTATGCATCAATTCGAAGTTTTCTGAGTAAGTTTCAATATGGTACAAAAGTGTTATTTTCTCAAACTTCTGTGGTCTAGTCAGGAAAACGACTCTAGCTTATGGAGGTTTTGTGTTTTGCAAATCTTGAGACTTGTTCTTTTCTCTCACTATAGAGGTTTCGCGCACATCCAGGTTAGGCTGTACCAGTTTCAGTTTCGACGTAAAATTGTTCAGTATTCGATATACATATTTCATAAAATTATTTTATGCAAAAAGCAAATAATTTGGCAGCGTGAGACGTTTTTAAGCAGAGTTACACCTCTTTTTATCAGAAACTAGCTGACCCCGTAAACATCGTTTTACCTTCAAATAAATAAATCGTATTCAAATTGTTCAATATCTGTTTCACTCAATATTGATTTTGTGAGATTCTCGAAAGTATTATACAAACCATCTCTGACCAGAAAAACCTTCAGATACCAAATTTCACTTCATTCCAATCGTTCGTTTATACGTGATGGTGTTACAAAGAAAACGCCTTCTTTTTTATATATAAGATCATCAAAAATTTCAATGTAGTTGTTGTGTATTTCGTTTGAATTGGTCTGAGGAAGGAAACATTACATCGCAAGTGTAAAGTTTTTAATTCATTCTACTTCAAGCTATTGCTTATAGTTTCCAAAATCTAAGGTCTTAACCCTGATAAAAAATAATATCTTAAACTCAAACAATTAAACCTCAGCCCTGTTTTATATACGGTTTCTATATTTTCACGAATCCTTAGTTCAAATGACTGTTACTATAGTTATTCATTGTTTTGTTTTAAAAAACATTTTTTTCAAAAACTTTTCTTTGGATTTGTACAAAAAAAAATATAACTGGATTTAGAAAATAACTAAATATTTTCCGGCAATATGATGATTTTAAGTTTTGTAATCCCCATTCAAGTTGATTTTATAGTATGTTTCGATGTATTGTTAACATATTTCTATATTAATTATACTTTTTTTTTTAGAACTCTATAGAAACTCTAGAAAATATATATTGGCTGAAAAGTACTTTATCATAGTTTCAAGATCAATTTAACCGGACTTTTTTTTTGCAAAATTGTTGAAATTGTGGAGCAAACCAACGAATAGATGCCCAGTACGTTAGATTTGTTTTAAAAAAAATCATGAAAGCCTGTAAATTTGAAACGAAAAGACTACATGTTACAAGACGCCGAAGTGTTTGTCATGGTTTCTAATCGGTTAACAAGTTTTGGGATACAATTATTAGAAATTTGAAGCCTTTTATATAATTTTTTTTTTATTCGCCATGATTTTAAATCAAAAACTAAAAAATATCGGAAAAATCATCATTTATAACCGGGAAAAAACCTGGGAAAAACCGGGAAAAACTTTGGAATTCCAAAACGAAAAACCGCTAGCAACCCTGCAATTCGCATACATGAGATGAAAGAGAGCAGAATTCAAGAAGACTCTCTCTTTTGCGATTTTTTTTTCTTTTCGATTCAGTGAGTGAGACAAGAAGTGTGATAAAATTTCGGGTTTCATCACAGCGTGGACCTAGCTCTCTTCATCTCCCAAATAGAGAACAGGCTGAATAAAGGAAAAAAAAAATTGTGTGTTGCTTTTGTGTTTGCCAATTTTCGGGGAAAATTCATTCATACTGCCGTACCTTATGATTTCGAATGATAAAGAAAAGTATTGTGAATATGAATGGTTTCATATTCCAACTCAATTCACCAATATGATGCAAGTACCTTTCGTTGTTAAATCTATCATGTTGATAATTCAATGAAATAGACAAATTCTCACTTCAATTTGCATGGCTTTATCAGACTTGAGTAGAAAAATGCTACTTATCACTTCACACGTACTGACGACACCCAAGGCTGTCGGAACGACTTTTTCTGCGAGAATGTTTGTTTCCAACCAGCACCCGTTATATTCAGAAATACGGAGCGAATAACAGTGTTCTGGATTTCTGCCAGATGATGAGTAAGGGCACATACAATTACAGAGCCCATGCCATCGACATCACTATCACGCTTCCAGTTAGCAAGCTCCATTCAACAGCTCTCTCGGAACCGGACTGGAAATTCGCGGTCGGCAAAGTTTATAGAACCTGCAATAAAATCCCAACAGTTGCTTGCTCGCTCGGTTCGCTTGCCATTATTGGTTCGGTGGCGTCCTGCCTGTTTCTAAAAAGAGCGCAATCTCTGAGCTCACAGACTGAACAAACAAAATATAGGCCGAGTTTAGGTTCTCTCGGTCTCTTTGCGGTTTTTGCAGTGTGGAAAAAAATGAAAATGAACGCGAATATTACACAGATGTTTTCCATGCTACCAACAGTTTGCTGCATTTCGATTGAAATAAAATTATTTTTTAATCTCGTTTCGAGTTTAAAAAAATTAATCAATGATAAAAAAACACAAAAATCTTATACGAAACTAATAATTTCTATGTGATTGAGGTTGTTTCTGTCTAAGCTCAAATTTCAGTATTCTTAAGGCAAATCAATTTCTGAAAAAATTGATTCAAGATTGAACACTTTTTCGTTCATATCATTCATAACCGAACGAATTTACCCCGGAAAGTTGGTTATATTTTTTACTAATTCTTTTTTGTTCATTTCAGGTTGGATGATAAGAGCTGAGAACCCGGAAGATAAACGTTTTGAAGGTTTTGGTCATCGAGACTAGGATGATAATTATGAGGGTGGAGCTGTAGTGGTTAACTGTGGAAGAAATGTCATTCTTAAAGTCAGCTCGGGGCGAAGATATCCAATTTACGCGTTTCGTCGGAAAAACTGCAACTGCAGAAAATATAGTGGAATGCCACGGTAAAAAAAACAAGGTAGGTGTAGTGAATATAAGGAAATAGTTGGAAAATATCAATCATATAAGAAATAAATACATTAAGATTATGAGAATGTACAGAAAATAATATTAGTGTGAAATCTGTGAATATATTCTACAAAAATATTACAAAATCTAGTTTAGTGTGTAGGAACTTGGCGAAGATTATATTACAGTGAGAAACGGTTAGAGCAAGTCCAATGGTGTTGGGAAAAAGTGGTAGGAATTTTGACGTCTGTAGCACAGATGGGAATTTTTCTATCGTGAAATATAGAGCAAAAAGGTTGGCCATCCACCGGTGTGATAGAATACGAAGGTATAAAATTGAAAGCAACCAGCGATGCCAAGAGAATTTGCTTTTCAGTAATTTTACTGACTTTTTGTATTTTGAATTCACCGTTTGAAAATTGAAACCAAATTCATTTCACTTGATCATTAACTTGAAATAGTAGTGCCAATATGAAAATTTTATAACTTAGATGTATGAATAAGTATTGTTTAAGTTATAATGCATCCCTATATTAAACTGTATTCTGCAAAATTAGGAGTTTTGTATTGGAGGGCATTTGATTACACGAGTTGATAAAGTTTTTGAACTCTTTCTAAAACTTTCATTTTCAAAGTGATAATTAAGTAAGTGACAAATAAAAAGTATAGATATTTCAGACACAAGCTGAATTTTACTTCCGATACGACGCCTTGCGTTTGATATGATTGTGACACTTGTCGAATCAACAGCGAGGGTTCCGTTTTCTAAAGATGATGGATCCATTAAAGACGGCGTTCCGAACTTGTTACCGGACATTCCGACGGAATATCTTTTTCAAATAAAAAAGCGAAACAATTTCCTACTCCCGAAAACCGCTCAAACAAAACATACAAACAGAATTTATTTATTCACCCAGCTATCTGGCATCTCTGCACCTCAAAATGTATTCGATTGGCAAGGGCATGAAAAAAATTGGCTGTAAGTTTTAAAGAGTTGATTAACTTCATTGCAATTCGTATCAATTTGAGTGATAAAAGATTTAAAAAAAAAAAGAAAATATCACTTTATGTTTAAATCCTGAAAATGCTCAATTTCCTTTATTTTCCCCTCAACTGAGGTTTTGAGCATAAGATAGATGGCAGCACCTAAGTGTTTCATGCACGAATACTGTATTGCAACGCCGACTCTATCACTCGGTTCGGTGTTGCAAAACATCGTGTTTTTCTATCACCCTCCGCCAAAAAGTGTTATACGGTACAAATTTTGCAGCGCGGAACTGTTCGAATATCAGATTTCCCCAACACCGGTGTACGGCAAATGTGTTGTGATGTGTTGTAAACCTTCGAAATTTCCAACTCCATCTCAACCAGTGAACTTGCTCTTAGAGATAAGCGGTTATATCGTTTATGAATTATGAAAAAGGATCAGATATGATTCGTCAGTCTGTTAACGAAACTTGAGATGGACGGTCGCGCATTAGAGAAGGTAAAAAAACGGAAATTTCAAGAAGTTTCCGAATATTTTATAAACAAATACGACAGTACACTGTAAATTTTTGCGTCGATTTCCAGCAAAAATTTTTGCTGGAAATGTTCAGCAATCAAATTTTTTGCTGGAAACCAGCAAACATGATTCGTTTTGCTGTCTTTTCCAGCAATTGCTCTGGTTTGCTGGAAATTTCAGCAATCGAATCGTATTGCTGGAAAATCAGTATCCGATCTGTCAGATTTGGACTTAGTTTATTTCAGTGATATTAAATTCAGGTCAGTCTAGAAAGTGCGGAAGTTAGGTGAGGACCATGAGGATAAATAAAAAAAACTCTATTCCAAAGAATCATTCTGTAAGTAGATCGTTCCGCTCAAAATAATGCAACAAAGCTGACGAAATTTTATTAGTTTACAGGTTTAGTTCATCAATTGGCAATTCCGGCTGGAGGATGTCTCCGTGCGCGCAGCTGCTGGTAGACCACGAAATCATTCAGGGCCATGTGTTTAGCCGCCTCAAAGGGCAGTGATGATTGCAGTTCAACCTTTGTGTTTGGCATGAATAAAATAAATTATGTTGAACAAAAGCATTTCATTTCTTTTTATTTCTGGAAAAGCAATCATATAACATCATAAACACATACTAATATAAACCAAACATTTGTAGGTTTCTCTAAATGACTTTTTAAATTTTGCTGATTTTCCAGCAATTGTGTTTGCTGATTTTTCCAGCAATTCAAATTGCTGGAAATTTTGCTGGAAAGTCAGCGGGACAAAAACCAGCAAAATTTTGCTGGTTTCCAGCAATAAAAAATTTGCTGTGTAGGCTACTCCCACGAGTAAACAACTCGTTTCTATGTAAACTAGTGACGTCATTGCAATCTTCGAACAGCATGCAAGGTAATAACCTTCGCGCGCGTAAAATAATGCCGCATACACCGAGGTGGTGGAATGTTTTGAGACTCACACTCGTGAAAATCTAAGATGACTTTCTGTCTCAAGATAGCTTCAAATAATACTACAATTTGCCAGGAGCTGCTGAAGCTGCAAGAAACAAACATTAAATATTGTTAACCTTATAATATTCGTTCATTTTTACATACATTTTCATCTTCGAGTCTTGAGCTAAGATTCCATCACAATGAATTGACAATTTGCATACGACTGTAAAGCATCTACCCCGTTCGGCTGGCTGATGCTGGTGCTGGTATGGTACTAGGCGAACCTGTCAGACTAAGCTGATGTTTTGCACTCGGAGTCGGAACGGAACCGTAGTGAGTCTGAGCAAACTATCGAGTGAGCGGCGAGCGAGCAAGGCCCTCGCTCGACTCGAATGTGTCGTCGATACGCGTCCCGGAGCAGTCCATCGTCGCCGCCGTCGTCGTGGAGAAGTCGATCCGAATCAGACCTGGGCTAACTTTTGTACTGTGTGCTCTGGCTCTGGCTCTTGGACACCAACCCGAACAGCCAACTAACCTAGCCCAGTACCTACCTAGAAGAGAAGTGGAAAAAATAAATCTCTTCAGTTTTGTAGCAGCACAAAGCCAACCTCGGAATCTTGTGAAGTTCTAGAATATCAGTGGATATTGTTTGTTTAGCACAAGTTCTAGTTTTAAACGGGACTGTGGTTTTAGTTTAGCATTTAAGAATAGATAATCTTCTTCGGAGTGAACCGATTTGCAGCCATATCGCTAGCTGCTGCTGCTGTCCAGGGAAGATACTGCAAAATGTCCGTGAAGCAGCAAGAAGACCAGCTCATTCCGATATCCAGCCTACCGGAATCGAAGTAACCGAACTTGGAGGAAGCATTTCTGCATGATGGATTTCAAGGGTTGCTAGATGCAGTCATCGCACGGCAATTGTGAAGTGCATTCAATATTAGTCAAGGTAGCAATCAATCGGCATTTGCTGACCAAAAAAAGAGGAAAATTTGCCACAGAAACAAGGAAGAGCGCAAGAAAATTGCTGTATTTTCCGAATTGCGATAGGTAGGTATGCAATATTCGGGAGTGTGAGTTTTCTTTCGCCCAGTAATAGTTAACAAGCTAAACAGGCAAGCAGAAGCTCCTGGCAAATTGTGGTTGGGCGACCCTCAACTGAATGGAAATATGTTTGAATGTGTGCCTGTTCCGCGTATGTGTGCCGCGCCATCGCCGTCGAAGATAAACTCTACTGAATGAATTGTGTGAGAGGGAAAATCTGAGAAGAAAGCGCCCTCGGTCACCATCAGAAGAAGAGTGAGCCGAAAAATTACGAAGAAGCAGCGTTTTTCCTGGGTGTTCGTTTTTCCACCACAGCACAGCAGTCTGTGAATTGCGACAGTGTGTGCCGGAAGCACATTGGTGGAGGTGAAAATTCGCCCATTCAGTGGTTTTGCTGAGCTGAGTTCAGCTGAGAGTACTGTCACTGTCGTCGATCCAAGCAGCCTGTGACAGAGGAGAGTGAGAAATTTGGAAAGAACTTAATTGAAAAGTGATTCATTATTGTTGTTATTGCCAGTGAGTTGTTTGAGCGATTCATCGCCTGCTGCCACCCACCCACTATTATAACAACTACTACTCCAAACCAATCAGGTCTTGGCATTTCCCATTCAAGTTTGTATGAAAAATCGCTCGTTCGATAGGAAGCTGTGAATAATAGACGACAACCCCCCCGAAAACCCATTCAAAGGGTTTTGCAGCGGATCAAACCAGTGGCCAGCTAGTCTCAAACTTTCTCTCTTGAACGCGCGCTATTTAAGCTATTTCAAGGTAAGTTTACAAATATTTACTCTCGCTGATTCCGTTTAACACCCCCTCTCGCGGGGGCAAGAAAAACTTCTCACCCGCCCGATAAAATTCCACCCCAAAAAACACCGCGGCAAAGATCGCTAAACTTATGAGAAGAAAAAAAAAACGAGTCGAGGAAGGTAAACAAATGTGCCGGTTTTCCTCACTCGCGTTGTTTTTTTCTCCTTTGCTAAGTCGGATGTGTTTTTTTTTTCGCGATTGTATGATTCACATTGCGCTTTGGCGCTGCAAATTTACTGGATTATTCGAAGCCCTATCGCATTTTTAGCCAAAGATTAAGCTAATAAATAGACGCACGATGTTTACACATTACGGAAAGTGGAATAATACGCAGAAATTGTCGATCGGGGACCACCGTGTTTTTTTTCCCTCGTCTTAATTTAATACGGGTTGGCTGCTATCAGAGTGTAAACAGCTTTTATTTGAAAATTGCTCACCGCAAGAATTTGTCCCGAGATTACGGTTGAAAAAAAGTAAACAAAAAACGTACCTCCATATGAACTTGTATCTTGTTGGTGCGATAACCATATGCTCTGAATGTGTAAATTCATGGAAATGAGAACTTTATCATCATAACAGTGCAGCTCAAAATAACTGCAATACAAATTCTATCAATTTTTATTTCCTTATATGAATTCGCTTTCCACTTATTCCGAAATTCGAAACATAGCATTTTGAGTCGTTCTCATTTAATTTGCCTGCCGTTTTCGTACTTCACTTTTTTTTCTTCTTTTTTTTCATGTTCTTTCCATGGTTTTTTATGCGCATTTGATATGATTTCAAAACGATGATTTTAATAAGAAATTGAATAAGATACACCGGGGTAAGTGGGGACGGTGGCTATTGAAACAATACTGTGACCTATTTTTTCAAACTTTTAATGCAGAATGTTAAATTTACTTGTAATCTATCCAATAACTACAATAAGAGATGAACCAGCTGAAAGCTGAAAATCTCTATAATAAAGACATTAAAAAAAAACAATAATGATACGGTTCCGAAAATATCGGATGTTTACGGTGACTTTTTGATAATTTTCTATTTTGAACTACGATGTGGAGTTGATGTGCATCTTTTTAAATCGCAAATTTCTCGTAAACTAACTAGCTCTTGACGAAAAACTCTACATTTAAAAAATCCTTACATTCATAACAACTAGTTAGGAAAACAAACCACGATTAAAAATTAAGAAAACTGAGTTTATTTGCAAAAATCTAAAATTTTGTCTCCAAATCGTACCTGGTGTAAGTGGGAACTGCTTTATACATACTTGATGTTTACACATTTTTTCAATTTTCTCTCCATCATTCAATACAATTTAGCTTTATTTAGCATTCGGATCATGAAAAGTTGGGAAAAGTACTTGTTTTTTTCTGGAATCAGTATATATTTTCGATAAAATCGGATCGCGTGTGTTGCAAGATAAATTACACACAAAAAACATCGAAAGATGCCTTACTAATAGTACCAGGAACTTTTTTCAAAATTTTGGACGATTCGAGCAATAAAGTAACGTATTCAACCAAGAAAGCACAAATTTGTTGAAAATTTCCTGAGAAATCAAAGGGAAAATCTACCGTCCCCACTCCCCACTTATCCCATAAAGCGGGGTAAGTGAAGACACCAGCAGTCCATAACAATTTACGTGAGAACTTTCTTCGCTTTGCGTCTATCAAGCTCATCTCTTCAGTATTTGTAAACAACATTTTCTGCTTAACATTGAACGCGATTTTATCGAAATTGATCAACTGCTGATTTTTTAATGATTTTTTAAAATTGAACTATACGAAAAACCGTCCCCACTTACCCCGGTGTACCTTAGCTGTATTCAAAGTTAATTAATTCAATTGATATTTACACTTGATTTCAGTAGTCCTTCAAACAGTATTTTTCAATCTCAGAATAAGTTTATCTAGTTTATAAGTTATCTCTGCTAACTATTCGCTAACAATATGATTCGGAAAACGCGTACTTTTTTTAAGTCATTTAATGATCCAGAATATTATTATTACCGAATTCACATTCAATTTTGAGATAAAGGGTGATATGGTCAAAATTTGGTCAATATCAACTTGACGTATTTCTTTTAATTGTGCATTTAAAAAACCTGAACACTCCTCATTTTTAAAGTGTGTGTGTGTAAAATGTTGCTCCTATTTTGATTTTGGAATTCACACTTCAGTTGTCAAAATGCCGTCCAAGGTAACGAGCAGCGTATCAAAGTTTTGCTCGCGCATCGCGAAAGTCCGAGCTACTCGCACGCAAAGCTGACAAAATCGCTAAAAGTTGCCAAATAAACCGTTACAAATGTAATTAAAGTGTTTGCGGAACGTTTGTCGACAGCCAGGAAGTCTGGGTCGGGGGGAAATCGAAAACCGGAAGCCGCTGAGACGACAAAGAGAGTTGCCGGTAGTTTCAAGCGAAACCCTAACTTCTCTCTCCGAGATGCCACAAATAAACTAGGTGTATCGTCTACAACCGTGCATCGAGCCAAAAAACGAGCCGGACTATCGACTTACAAGAGTGTAGTGACTCAAAATCGCGATGATAAATAAAATACGACTGCCAAAGCGCGATCCTGGAAGCTGTACACGACGATGCTGACGAAGTTTGACTGCGTGGTAATGGACGACGAAACCTACGTCAAAGCCGTCTACAAGCAGCTTCCGGGACAGGAGTTTTATACGGCAAAAGGAAGGGGAAAGGTAGCCGATATTTTCAAGCACATGAAACTGTCAAAGTTCGCTAAGAAATATCTGGGGTGAAATTATGAATCCTATTCGATTCGAGTTACCCGTTTCGAGTTGAACTCGAATCGAACTAGAATCAGTATTACGAATCTCGTTCGAGTTCTAAATTTTAACGTACTACATTTCGAGTAAATCGGGTAGTACATCATCGCGAAACGTTCCATTCGAATCGAGGTCGGTAATGCCAAAGTTGGTCGAATCGAACGAAACTCGATTGTTTCGAGTTCCATAATCCCGCCCCTGGTTTGGCAAGCCATCTGTACCTGTGGCTTGAAAAGCAGCGTTTTCATAGCTTCCGGGACTGTCAACCAAGAAATTGACGTGAAAGAGTGTTTGAATAAACGTCTGCTGCCTTTCCTGAAGAAACACGGTTGTTTTGGCCGGATTTGGCATCTTGCCATTACGGTAAAAAGGCCATGGAGTGGTACGCCGCCAACAATGTGCAGGTGGTTCCCAAGGACGAGAACCCTCCCAACACGCCAGAGCTCCACCCAATTGAGAAATACTGGGCTATTGTCAAGCGGAACCTAAAGAAGACCAAAAAACTGCTAAGGACGAGCAGCAGTTCAAGGCATACTGGCTTTCTGCGGCGAAGAAGGTGGACAAGGTGGCTGTACAAAATCTGATGGCAGGGGTAAGGCAGCGGCAATTCGGATTTGGAAAAGCGGAAGCCTAACTGAATATTTTTCCTGAATTTTATACTAATTAAATATGAAAAAGAAATTTAATTTGATTTTTTAAATATACGATTTCACCGATTTACACGCGTTTTCCCTTGACCAAATTTTGACCGTAACACCCTTTATTGGAGATATTTTATCACAAATTTTGAGCTTTCTAAAAGTTTTGTGGTCCCCAGGCCAGAAATTCTACGAAGATTGTACTTTTTGGATTTTTATCATTCAAACTTCAATATCTCAGAAATTTTGTGTAGTGATTGTTGAAACATAAAGTTAGCATGTCTTAAGCAATAAAAAAAAGGAAAAAATGGAATAAATTTTGAGTTTTGAAATCAGAATCTCACGATACTGGTTTCAGTTTTTGATTGAAATAGATTTATCTACTGGTTGTTGAACATAAAATATGATTTTCCTATGGAAACATTCGTCCAAAATTCTATAGAAAGCGCTTTTTTTGTAGCGGCCCGGCATTTCTAAGATCTCAAGCCACAAAAACATTAGAAAGCTCAAATTTTGTGATAAAATAGCGTGATAGTTGATCTATCTTACGCAAAAAAAATTATCAAAAAATATCATGAGAGAAAAAGTTATGAAAGTTCAAAGTCGAAGTGACAAAGCGCGCGCCTTCAATTTCTATACAATTATGAACGGTACTGTAGGTGCAGATAAACATATACGGTTTATTGATTGAAAGGGTTTTACAGCCCTTTTTATCTTTTTGTGTTCATGATCTTCAAAATAGAATGAAAATCATCTACAAGACAGGTAAGAACAGCCTTCGTTCTGAAGCAGATACAGAAATTTTAGTTATGAATGTTAAATTAACTCCTGAAACTTCTGTGGGTAAAAACAAAAAAGGGGCATAAGAGGGCTTGTGCAAAATTGTATTTCTGGCTTTGTAAATTTTGACGGTCGCCATACAAAAAATTTCTTAGAGTTTTTTGGATTTGCCTTGCGATACCCATATCCTAAATCAAAAATCGTATTAGTCACTCAAGTTTTTTCTTGACCAGTCCAGTTTACCGAAATTCACAATTGAACCACCTACACCTCGTAATTTTTCCAAATGGCTTCTCAAATTTCAAGTTATTTAACACATTCCCAAATAAGACCCAAGCCAGTTTTTTTTTAATTAAAAACAAATGTAATTACATTCAAAGCAGTCACTTCGTTTTACCACCTCCACATTTGTCTCCATTATGATTCAACGAAAACACATTCTTCGACTGCCACAGATGGTTGTGTAGTGATGAGTAGATAGACCCCTGCTAGACCCGTGGAACACATTTATCCACAATACAGAAACTCCTCGCGAGTATAATAGAATTTTAAAAGCTTTCATATTAATGGTTTACACGAGCTTAACGTCAATTTCCAATAGCAGCTTTGCAGCTCCTTCGCCCAGAAGAGAAGCAGCAATGAGCTTGTTTTGTATCCCCATCAAATGCCACTACTAGGTATATGGAAATGACGTGTTGTGTTAATAGGAAAAAAGGGGAAGTGGGGGACGTCGTCGTTGGCTAGGATGACGTCAAATCATTTTTCTCTGGGCTCAACTACAGTACATACAGCGCCTTTTTGCAGCATAAAGCAAATGCCTTCCGCCTGACGACGACGACGACGACGACGATGCCCCCCAGGCCATTTGATAGAACACAGAACACAAAACAACAACTTTTTTCCTGTTGTTCCTTTTTTTTCTATTTGGCTGCAGGTAAATCATTGATTTAAAAACACCCAACAACTCTGACTACTCCTACACTTTCAACACACGATAGAGGCAGCGTTTTTTTTTTGGAAAATGCCTTTTCATGCCTGAAGCTGAAATGTTCCGCTAAGAGCGAGATTTTTTAAATATAAAAAATCGTTACCGTTAACATTATTCAGACATTCTTTTGATGTTGAAATACGTATATTAGTATGGCTTCGTGAATTTAAGGTAGCAAACAGGACTCGCTCCTATATAGAATTCTTGTATAATTCATATGAATATTCGTAAATAAAAACTTCTTACATTTCACTTTTTCATAAACACATAAAATCGTCAAGAAAATGAGATTTGGTGTGTCGTGACATAGCTATTGCCTGGCGATCATATCTGCCCCAGTTTCAAATTCCTTTTAAATCAGCTACTGCACAGTGCTTCCTCCGACCATTTTTACCACTTTAAGCCAATCTTTCTTGAATTTTTCAACACTGTCAGTTGATTTCATGTATTTCCCTAAGATTTGGCTTCGTCAAAGCCTAAGGGACATTTTGGTGGACAAAGTCTTTCGGTAAACATGGGTCCTTTTTGACTTCACACCAGTAGTCAAAGTTTTATAGTCGAGTTTAATCATCCATGATAACACAACCTGATTTCTTGGTCAGAAGTTTGTCGTAGAGCTTCCGAGCCCTCGGTTTCGCGAATTCAGCCTGTTTGGTACTCATTTTTGGCTGCTTCTTCTTCCGATGGGTCTGGAGTCCAATTCTCTCTTTGGTACGCACAAAGCTAGTCGATGAGCTACCTAGTATCTTAGCCACATCCCGTACTGATGCCGAAGGATGCCGTTTGTAGAAATCCTTGATTTTCTTGTCCATTGTAGGGTCAGCAGGGCAAGGTTTCCTACCGCGTCTCAGGAAATCTGCGAAAGTACACTGTTCTCCATACTTTCTCAACGCGGTTTGTACTGCTCCGAGACTCACACTTTCTTGCTTAACTAGTTTTCTGATTGATTTGTACACAATCCGTTTTCTTGACTCGGAAGGTAAGGCCGCACGCATTTATAGATTTCTTCGCGAAAAACGCCAAAAAATGACAACGCTTACTTCACTTGGAGGTAAACAACAGTACGCAGCCAAAATTTGGTTGAAAACTACACGACTTTTGAAATGACTCCCACTGGAAGGGGGGACTTCTAAACAAGTGACACATGATTGAATAACTCGAGAGCTAATCAAGCTAATGTTACCCAATTCGGGAGGGTAATTGGGTACAAATACAAGAAATATTACTATGATGATTTAAACCCCTCTCTCCTTATAAAGGTAGGATAGTAAGTGGGAATAGGGACATGCATACATTTTTTGCAAATCATGAGAACTTGTCAAGCAAATGGAACCAAATTTAATAGCAGGGTATATGGATACGAAAAATATGGCTATGATGATTTGAAACTCCCACCTATTTTGAAAATGGAGACAGGAAGGAACGGGCTCCATCATTTTTTTTGCATGACTCGAGAGTTAATCGGGAAAATGAAACCAAATTTAACATGGGAGGGTATTTGGGTACGAGCAATATTCCTATGAGGATTTGAAACCCCTTCCTCTTTCCAAAGGGATGATAGAAAGTGGGGAGGGGCTAGCATACATTTTTTTTGCATAACACCACACAGAACAAAATTAGATATAGAAAGAAAATAATGATATGGAAAATATTTATATGTAGATTAATCCTTCGAAAGGGGAGATAGAAAGGAAGGAATGGGGGAAGGGCTTCCATCATTTTTTTGCATAACTCGAGAACTAGTCGTGCAAATGTAACCAAATTTGGCAGTGCAGGATATTTGGATTCGAGTAACATTTCTATGATGATGATCCCTCACTTCTTTCTGACTAGAGATGGAAAGTGGACCAAATTTGGCATTTGAATACGAGGAGCATTTCCAGGAGGAGCATCCTCGCGTGAGCTTTCATAATGTCATATAAAACAAAATGTAAACAAACAGTTTTATTACGAAAGAATACAATAACTGACATAAACTAGTCGCAACTTCTTCCCAATTAGAATATTTTTATCCTGGACAACATATTCTTTATGCGAAATACGAATTTGTAAGTTGTTTTAATATTCTTAAGATTTTTCATACGACGCTAAGAAAGCTCACGCGAGAATTGTTTGAGACCCCTAACTTCATCCAGCGTGGGGATACATAGGGAGAGGGGGGCTTAAATTTTCTTATGTAACACAATTTATTAAGAAAATGCTTTTGCCTATGATACGTACACAGCCAGATCTTGTCAGCATCCCGGTGAATAGTAAAAATACATTTACTATTAATGTTATCAAGGCCGGGCCCACTGTGCAGTATTGAACGCAGAGACGACTGGAACCTGGGGAGGAAGAAACGTGGACAAAAATAACACAATTTATTAAGAAAATGGAACCAAATTTGACATGGAAGGGTCTTTGGGTACGAAAAATATTTCTAAGACTATTTGAGATACCCCTTTCTCATAGTGGGAAGATGAGAAAGGTGGAAGAAGGCTCACATATATTTAAAAAAAAATTGATTCAAATTAAACTAAATTTGGCTTGGAAGATTATTTCATTATATCATAAATGTTTCTATGACTATTAGAAATCTTTCTGAAGTAAACGAAGGGTTGCTAGCTATTCGGGAAAACCGGGAATACCGGTAAACACATTGGAATTTCATCTTATCACCGGGTAAACGGGAATTTCGGTACATCACCGGAAAAATTGTCATGTAAGGAAATTTTTCAATGAATATTATAAAAAACTTTAAATAAATTTATAAATTTCAGAGTAGTTTTCGACAGTCTCGATGTAGATTTACCTCATAATCACTTATTTTCGTTTGAGATATCTCGTTTTTGTCGTTCTCCGCAAGTGTGCTACAGTTATAAGCATAACTCAAATGTTATAAATTTAATAATGAATTTATTGTCGACAAAACTAAACACGAAACGTTTGGTAACTCAATGATACTATGTTTGTATAATTTGTTCCAGTGGTTTCTTATAGATACGTAGAGTATCGAATTCCGATGTTTCTTGGCGTAGATTTCTTCGCGGTCCTTATAGTGTTTTACCTAATTACCTTTTATGTTTAATGTAGTTTCCGACTACCAGTTTTAGTTTTCGGTTTCAAATGTATTGCAAATAATGTAAGTTGTTTCCATGAGTTTCCATTGTTTCTCGAAAGATCCTTGAAATAGTGAAAATTTGAAGATCGAGTCAACCGAACTTGTTCTTGAAAAATTGTTGAAATTGTGGAGCAAAACAATGAATGCGTTTCGTTCTAAAAATTTATGAAAAGCTGTCAATTTGATGCGAAAAACCTACGTGTAAAAAGGGTCGAAGCACCTATTTGTCATGATGTCATATCGGTTAACAAGTTTCAGGAATCAATTGTTATAAATTTTAGAGCTTCACATTGATTTTTTTTATCACCATGATTTTATACTCAAAAATGAGTATGATAAATACCGATAAAATCATCATTTTAAACCGGGGGGAAACCGAGATATACTCTGACATTCAAAACAAAAAATCGCTAGCAACCCTGTAAACTGTGTAAAATTTAAGATGATTTGGTTGATTGCTGATTTAGCGCAACGCGTTTCAATTTTGTATGGTAGAAGAAATTTTTGCACATTTAATCATCCAGAAAATTCAAAAAACCTTGAAATGAAGTTGGTCTTTGATTTTTGGTTTTGACTATTCTTAAGCTTCATTTTTTTTACTAACATGACAAGCAGCTAAGCATTTAGATATAACCATTTCAAAATGAAAAACCTGGATCAATTTAAAAGCATTAAAAAATGGCACTTTGCTTGCTAGAGCTTTCAGTAATTTCATGAAATGCAAAGCATTTTTTGAGATTTGTTATTTTCATCTCACGGTTACACAGCTTTCAAACAAGCAGTCAAAAACGCTAAAATAAAAAAAAAATGAAAACAAAAATTTTGTATAAGATCTGGGGTATTTTCTGGGGTAAAAGTTAGGTTTGTGCTTTGTTTACATGAATTGTATTGCAAGAACCAAGGAATATTTTTCATCCAAATTTATATTTTTTTGGAACTCTAGGTACATCACTGGCGATTTTTGAATGAAAAATTTTGTTTTCTTATACAAATTTACATACAAAATAAAAACTCGTTGCGCTAATTCAGGACTGGACTAATCCCTTCCAAAATTTGTATTGCCATTTGTGGCAGCAAAAACAACCGAAAAAAGTAATGGGAAGTGTAAAAATTAAAAAATTTGAAATATCCGTACAAAGCTTGCAGCGGTCTAATGTACATATTTATTCGTATAGTTATGTAGCGATATGCACGTGGCTTTATTTAGTTACAAAAAATGTTGGTGATTCGAAACCCGCTTCACATTTGCCAAGAGAGGGAAGCGGGATTCCATACTTCAAAACTCAAGATGCACCCAAGGACCACCCTTGCGAACATTAAGTCTTTAAGTCATTTTTGTCATTTTGTTCTTATTGGTGTCTCGGCTCGGTGTAAAGGGTGATACGGTCAAAATTTGGTCAATATCAACTGGACGTATTTCTTTCAAATTTGCATTTAAAAAACCTGAACACCCCTCATTTTGAAGATGTGTGTGTAGAATGTTGCTCCTATTTTGATTTTGGAATTCACTCTTCAGTTGTCAAAATGCCGTCCAAGGAAGAAGAGCAGGTATTGTGACTCAACATTGTGACTTTGCCGGAGCAGGAGTTTCACCTTACCGTAGCAGGCAGCTCTTTAGATTTGGTCCCTATAAAATTGGTTATTTTAACCCACTTGTTATAAGAGAACACACAACGCTTAGTTTCTATATTCAACATAAACACTTTTTTTCAATGTATGGTAAGGAATTTTAACTCCTCAGGACGCGTTGGACCTACAAAAAAATCGATATGAGTACTATTTCAATCGAAAACTCACAATCGGAACACAATAATAACAACGAATGGACGGACTTTAGTTTCCAGCTATAGTTTAGTTCACTTCCTACGGTCGTTCGACAAATCACACCGTATAATTAGTGTCGAGCTGCCGAGAAACAATCAGATTGTTCCGTACTTCCATCCAAATGGATTTGGGGAAGGGGGGTGGGTAGAGTTTCTTTCGTTTCTCGTCGATGTGACTTATTATTTGCTACGCTCGTACCGCCGCACTGGTAATTGGAGAATGATTGACTCACAGGTCTGGTTGACACAATATGGCGCGCGCGTGTTTTTTTTTTCCTTGTACTTTAATTTTTCCTTATGGTAGAAACCGTACCAACCTCCAGTCAGAGCTGTCAATTAGTGAGTGCGACATTTTAAGGGTCGACTAATTTTCCGAAAAAAATAATCCCTCCCCAAGGTAGGTTGGTATCGAGCCGTTTTCGGGTTGATGATCGTTGCTTGCTTGAGGGCTATTTTTAGGAGCAAAATCATCATTATATGGGAGCCAGCGCGATTTGTTATCCTTATCGGTCCCAATTATCTACACAACAGCAAAACCAAAGCCATAACGCAAGCAAGAAGGGTGTAAAAGTTGTAGAAAAATGACGGCGTTCTCGGAAACAGCATGTGAGGAATCCGATGAAGTAGCTCATAACAAAAATAAACTCTACCTATGTATGTGAAATTTTCTGTCTCGATTTCAAGAACAAAGTCGTCTCTATGCCTTTAAAGAAACTTGATAAAAAATAAGATTTTAAACACAAACTTCTCAAAATTGTGCGTTTTCACAGTTTTTCATATAAAAAAAGACTACTCGCTGTATCAAACTTCAATCAGTCATTTTAGTATCGACATATCTCGTTGTCAATTTATTATTCTATTAAATTTTCGCCTCAGTGTAATTTTTTATCATCTCATGAAAATTTCAGTCAGCTAACTGAAACAGAAACAATTAAACAATATGCAACAAAATTTCAATATTCCTTCCCGTTCGTTTTTGGCAACATTCGATTTTGGCAACAATCGATTTTGGCAACATGTGCCAAAATCGAACGGTTTTCAGAAACAACCTTACCTTATAGTTTCCGCTATAATAGAACAAATATAATTTAGACAAACACCAAAAATATGTTTTAAGTTCTCTAATGATGATGAATAACAACAACAAAAAAATGAAAATAAATAAAGTACTCAAAAATGACAAAAAAATGAAAGTTTCATAATATTATAAAACAAATACAAACCAAAGACTAAAAATGACAAAAAAAAATGAAGAAGAATGACAAAAATAGCAAATGTGACAAAAAACAAAAATTACAAACAAAGCACGAAAAGTACTAAATGCATCATGACACGAATGTCACGAAGATGGTAAAGTGTCACTAATAAAACTTAATAATAATAACTAAATGCATCAGAAACATGAATAAAAAAGATTAAAAATGACTAAACATGATCCACTAAAAATTTCTTTGATAATAATGATAATAGTTTTTTTTTGTAGTAATAAAGTCTGCTTCATTTAATATTGGAACAAATTCTTTTGCTCATTGTGGCGCTCCTAGTGGACGGATTTGGAAACTTTTTTCACCCACGTGTCGGGAAATTCATTACCTTTCACCATGTATTTATGTCATAACACCAAACGATAGCATTTTGTAAACAACCGCCATGGAAGCCGAACGGAGAGATCAAATTGTGCACAGTTTTCTTGAAAATCCATTGTTGTCGGCATCGAAGCTAGCTAAACAGCTTAAAATGCCCAGAAATACCATATGGCGTGTTATCAAGCAGTACAAGGAAACATTGACGACGGCTCGGAAGCCGCATTCGAAGCGTCGGAGTGGAACTGTCGACCGGAAACTGCGTGGGAAAGTCATCAAGGCCGTCAAGAGGAATCCCAATCTTTCAGACCACGATTTGGCCAATAAGTTCCAGGCCGCTCACAGTACGGTGCGACGAATTCGTCTCCGGGAAGGAATAAGGTCATTCCGAGCCAGCAAACAGCCAAATCGGACGCTGAAGCAGAACAATGTGGCCAGAATCCGTGCTCGAAAGCTTTACGACCAAGTGCTGACCAAGTTCGACGGATGTAAAGTCTGCTTCATTTAATATTGGAACACAAACAATTGCGTGTAGTTCAGTCATTTATTAACGAATTCATAATTTGTTTTTCATACAAATGTAGCATATTCTTTACTCTTTCATAAAAAAAAATTAAAAAAATTATTCATGGCTGTTTCGAAGAAATTCTCGTACTCGTACTCGTAAGAAAACTGTGCACAATTTGATCTCTCCGTTCGGCTTCCATGGCGGTTGTTTACAAAATGCTATCGTTTGGTGTTATGACATAAATACATGGTGAAAGGTAATGAATTTCCCGACACGTGGGTGAAAAAAGTTTCCAAATCCGTCCACTAGGAGCGCCACAATGAGCAAAAGAATTTGTTCCAATATTAAATGAAGCAGACTTTACGGCCGGAACATATTTCAAATCCTTCTTTTGTCACTCGGAGTTGGAACATCGCGGGGGGGCGAATAAAAAATAATGCGGAAAACAAATAAGTTGGAATAAATTGCACGAAAGCTTGTATGCAACAAAATTGCATACTATATCATTGCACAAAACCTATGAATCAAGTAATTTTTTATCGGAAAACTCAATAAAATCAAGAACATATAAGGTGAAATGACTCCCATCATCTTTAATTTGTTTTTTTGTCTTGTAATCTTTCGGATATTTGATTTTTTTTCGAAATTTACATAGAATACTCAAAACTTTATTTATTCCCCCCTTCGGGTTTTTTTGGAAATTTCGAAGGGAGGGGTGACAAAAAAAGAAATTGATATTTGTTCCAGCCTAAGTGAGTGAGAAAAAAACCGTTCGATTTTGGCCACACAAAATGTTTTGGCGTGTTGACAAAAACGAACGGGGTCTGTACTTCTTATAAATTTTATTCACGCATCTTTTATCAGTCTTTGTACGCTGAACCTCTTTTGCGATAGAAGATATATCAATTCGTATTAGGCCGGAAAAAATTTAAAATTCTTCTTTTCACTTCTTCCACTTAAGACACGCATATGGTGAGTTCCTCTTTACCGATATAATGATGCAAAATCGCCAGAGAGATCGTATCGATTTCTCTGGCGATTTGATCTCTGCCGATTCAAGTTTACTGGAGCGGACATCGAAAATTTGATAAAATCTCGAATAAATACAAAATACAAATTTTTCTACGAATTCATCAAGTTTTTCAATAAAATATCTTGAACTTTAATTATTTCCCCTTCGGAATTTTTGAATATATTGAAGGGAGGGGGGTCAACAAAAGAAGAAATTGAAATTTATTTCGGCCTTACTGGCATCCTTAAAGCTGGGCCTTCTGTCAATTGTATGAATGCGCTATTTACATGAGTGTCAACGCACTTCAATATTCAATTTAATCAACAACAAAATTCGTTTCAGTAAAATATGGAAAATCAAAAAGAGAAAAATCACTTAATGATAATAAAACGATTATATTAGAATAGATATAAAAAGATAAGAAAGACCGACGTGGTGGGATGAAAAATTCAAAAAATCTAAAAAAAAAAATACCAAAAGTGACAAAATAAACTAAAATTACCAAATGAGCATACAGACAAAACAACTATTATGACAAATATTACCAATATCACAAAATTTTAAAAAATAAACATTAATGACAAAAGTTGAAAAAAAAAAATACAAATGCTATAAAGATGACAAAATCGAGAAATCGAAAACGTGTCAAAATGATACAAGTACCAAAATCGAAAATAAAAATAAAAATGACAAAATCTACATAAACGTCAATGACAAAAAATGGAAAAATCAACAAAAACGACATAATCGAGATAAATGACCAAATAAAGAATTCATAAAATATCAAATAAAATGACAAAGTTGTTTGAAAAAATGGAAAAGATTACAAAGTTGACGTGATTTGCAAAGATGGTCAATTGACAAAAATGTTTAAAATTACAAAAATTACGTAAAGGGTAATAGCAAAAATGTCAAAAAAGATGAAAACGACAAAAACTACGCTAAATAATAATTTGATAAAATCGATAAATATCACATAAATGACTTAAAGTGACTTAAAGTGACTTAAAGTGACAAATTCAACGATAAAACGAAAATTATGAAAATAAGGGTCGTGACAAAATCGAAAAAAATGGAAATTGACCAATCAACAAATCGGAAAACATGACAAAATTTATAAACTTTTAAAAGTGACAAAAACTTCCAAAATGACAAAAGTGCAAAATCGATCAAAAATTCCAGATAAACCAAAATAATGAAAATAACAAAAATGAGACAAAATTGATTTTCGTAACACCAACTTTTTTTTGTGATTTTTTTTTTATGACAAGCAGAACTATTTCTATTTAAAATAAGCGGGGAAATCGATGGAACTAACATAGTTTTTAATTCAAACCCATTTGACGCATTAGTTCCATTATTTTTTTTTTTTGGAGTTTAAATTATTTAGATAATTTAATTTAAATTTTATTTAATAAATCATAATATTAACAAAAAAGCAACACTTAATCAATAAATCAAATGTTCAATGTTTTTTATTTAACACTAAACGTACCAGAGGCGGTCAAATGACGGTTTTTGAACTTTGAATGATGATTACACCTTATATAATATTTTTTTCGCAAATTTAACGACAGGACTATTTTTATTTTCAAAATGCAAGTATTTTTGCGTTTTTAATTTTTTTTAAGTGTTGTAGTTTTCGAATAACGCATGTGGTATACCTATTCATACCGCGAGCAGTCAAATGACGGTTTACACTGTTTTCGCTGAAACTTTCTTGTTGCTCAACCAATTTCTTTAAAATTTATATTTTTGAAAAGCCTATAAGGCTGGAACAAATATAAATTTCTTCTTTTGTCACCCCCCCCCCCCCCCCCCCCCTTCGAAACTTCTAAAAACCCGAAGGGAGAAATAAATAAAGTTTGAAGTATTTTATGTAAATTTCGAGAAAAAAAAATCCAATATCTGAAAGATTACAAGACCAAAAAACTAATTTTTGAAGATTGGAGTTATTTCAACTTTTGTATTCTTGATTGGATTGAATTTTTCGATAAAAAATTTCTTGATTTATAGGTTTTGTGCAATGATATAGTATACAATGTTTTTTGCATACACGCTTTCGTACAATTTATTCCAATTTATTTGTTTTTCGCATTATGTTTTATTGTCCCCCCCCCCTCGCGATGTTCCAACTCCGAGTGACAAAAGAAGGATTTGAAATTTGTTCCGGCCTGACGTGACTCAAATATGTTTCTCAGACAATTTTCAGCTACAATCAATTATTTTAAAGTTATCTTAAGTCCAAGAAATTTTTTATGAAAAAACATGCTTCAGGAAAATTGCTATAAATCTGTTCATCAGTGCTCGAAAAAAATGTCACTTAGTGCATGAGAAAGCTGAAGTTAGAAGCTATATGTTGCACATACGGAAATTTTTATCAAATTTTTTTTAAGATCATGGCCACAAGAAATGTTAAAAAGTTGTGTAAACCCAGCACTTTTCAATCAATCAACCGCCAAAGCTGTTCCTGTTACAGTAGAAAAAATTCAAAAAATGAATTGGAATGTTGACGTAATTTGTCACATTTTGGCATCTTTAGATTTTTTAAAATACGAAATTCAAAATTTATGACGAATTTTCAAAGGTAGCTGTTTTTCAAATATTTCATCAATTCGGATTTTTGATACAATTCCTACACCTAAATTCAGCTTTGCACTGGATTTTGAGTATGTTATCGTAAGGTTTAGGCAAAGAAATTATATGCAAAAGAAAGAAAATTTCATACCGGTTCTAGTGATATAACTACATTGGCAGTGCAATGCTTGACAAAAATATAATAATGGACACTATAGACGAGCCTCCCAAAATTGCCAATAAAATATACTTAATGCTTTCTATAGAGCTTTAGTAATTTCTCAAACCAAAATAATATATGAAACTGTTGTAGATCTTGGTTTGTTACAACTTTGTTTCGAAGGCAGCGAACCATTTTGTCCAATTTACAACGTGTCAGATTCGAAAAACTTTTTTTTCAAGGTATTTTTTTTTACTTCGACTGTAACTCCTGAGGGTGATGTAATAGGACTTAGACAAATTCGACAAATTTATGTGTTTTGACCAGATAAACAACTTTGTCGAAGACATCATTTGCCCTAATTTGAATAACAAAAAGTTCCCATTTTTATCTCGCTCTCGGTTGACCCCTCGGCAAAAACTTTTATACCGTACATCTAGATTGATGTTCTGCACCACTGTGCAATGGTTGCTACCCCAATTTTAGATCGAGGCCATGAATGTCCATAGGTCAAAAGAATGGTGATCCCACATTCACAATAAACGTGTTAATTCGAAAACCGCGTAAAAAAAACCTCGTTAATTCGAAAATCCACGTAAAAAACCCCGAAATTCGAAAATCCACGTAAAAAATCAATTTTAATTAAAAAATTCGCGCAAAAAGGCACGTTACTAAAAAAACGCGTAAGAACCATGATTATTTAAAAATTTGCGTTCAATGATAGTTTATTTTTAAGATAAAAAACAAAATCAATTAGATTAATAGAATAGTAGAATATAGTGAGGCTTATTTGACAGTGTGGAATTCAGATGTCTCATGTGTTAGGTCTCATGTCTCATGTCTCAGGTCTCATGTCTCAGGTCTTATGTCTCATGTCTCATGTCTCAGGTCTCAAGTCTCAGGTCTCATGTCTCGTGTCTCAGATCTTGAGTCTCATATTTCAGGTCTCAAATCTCAGGTCTCATGTCTCAGGTCTCAGGTCTCAAGTCTCAGGTCTCAGATCTCATGTATCACGTTCTTAGTCTCAGAGCTAAGATTTTCCCAACTACAAAAAGATTCTAAGTGTTTTCGTTTGAAAAAGTCTTAGAATATTTTCTCTGAAAAACCGCGTTAATTCGAAAATCCGCGTAAAAAAAGCCGCGTAAAACCTCAGTGTATATGTTCAAATGAAATTGCTCGATTAAACTTGATTCTATTGAAAAAAAATAGTTAGAATAAGCGTTTAACGTAACGTAGACCAATTCTTTTTTAGGAACAAGATTCAATTCTATGGATCGAACCGTGGATTGCTGTATCCGAACTGCCCATAAAATTATTACCCAATTAATTCGATATTCCGGAATAATTTCGACTTCCTCTCAATATGCATCGTTAACGATACACGGTGTGTTTATAGAAGATGTTTCAAATAAAAAATACAGTAACTCTACTTTTTTCGGAATGGAAAATTTAGCCTTTTCTGAATCATTTTCAGGCAAAATAAAAATATTTGGTCGGTGAGTCCCCATACGTTTTGTTTTTTTGAAGATTTTTAGTCAATATTTTGAAATTTTTATCTGTAAAATTATTCCAGTGCATTGGAATAGTTACTTTTTCCAATGAAATTTTATTTTTATATTTTTATTCAAGTTTCTATCATACTGAAACAATAAAAAATGTCAACGCCTGGAAAGATAAGTGATTTGGATTTTCTGAAAAACGTATTTTCATAGGAACGATTTATTCAAAATTTTATTTTTTGGAATATCCTTGTTATAATTGGTGTTATCCAAATGTAACATACATTTTTATATTCAAATGTGTATATCTTGGAAAACTTATTCCGGTTAAAATTTTGTTTCATGATTTATGAATCAAAACAGCATTTGATTGATTTCCAACAAAATATTATAAATCTTTCCTTTTTTGAAAAATGTTCTAAGAAATGATTCCACTATATTTGCAGGCTCTGGTGCATATGGATACGCACTTTAGGAAACAAAAATGAAATTTTATATGATTCCACTCCACTCGTATATGGCATTTAAAATTTTGTTTACCTCAGATCAAATTGCAACATATCCAAGCAGACCAGTTTTTAATAAAATATAAAATGTATTTAAAAGTAAAAGTATTTGCACTGAAATTCGTTTATCTTCCGCTACATAACATATATTTAAAATATCTTTTTCTCATATTGAAAGTGAATAAATTTAAAAATTAAATTAAAATCAATCATTTGAACTTTATTTTTGCTTAAGAAATGAAGTACTGTTGATATTTTGGAATTCATGATCAACAAAACGATGAAAAAAAAAATTAACTAGAGAAATTTCAACTCTCTCGACAGTTTTAGACTAGATTTGGGGTTTTTTAAGGGTTTCTATGGTTTATTCAAACCAATGATTTCTATTGTTTTTCCATTATTGGTATGGAATTGTAGAAGTTATGATTGTTTTACTAAAACATTAATGCTTCATTGAGGTTCTATTTAATAATAAAGAAGAACTTCAGTGCACAGTAGAATCACTAAAATAAGTAAGGGATGTACAAAATATGATGAATCTTAGGCGCTGCAGGCTAGCTTCCTATCGATCATTCGCAATTAACTTTTGCCAACAAGACTGTTTATTTTTGTAAATCAAATTCAAAAAGATTGAAATGTTTTAATTTTTTGAAAAAATCGAATTTATCAGAGTGTTCGACCATCATCCATCAAATAAAATTATTCCCAAAAAAACTATAAAATTGAATATTAAACAAAGAATTTAAGAGATTATTTAAATAATATAGTAGGTTAGGAACCGTAGAAGCAAAGATTATTCAACCTTAACAGTTATGCTCTTTAAAGAAAATTGAAGAATCACTGAGTACAGCAAGGTCACACAAATTGTGTTAGGAAATGATAAAAATAAAAAGGTTAAAGGAAGCTCCAGACTTATAATAATCATTGTATCAAAAAACAGTAACATGCAAAATTAAGGCAAGATTTAACAACTGTAGCGATTTGCATTGAGTCTGAAGTGCAAATGGAATTTTTAGACATTTAAATCAGCAGAAGTATAAAAACTCGTTTCTCATCAAAAATAGTTTTTAACGGATCGTTTACTTTTGAATTTTGATTTTCCCAATTTTTAAAAGCTCAAATTAAGACGAAATTTGCTACTCCAGATCGCATCACGATAAACGTAATTACAAAAAAAAAAAGATATATCTTCCTAGTGCTTACTGATTGTCTTAATCATTGAGCTTTTTAAATAAAATTCCCTCCATTGTTGTCACAATCAGAAAATTTAAAGACAATGGGTTCAAAAAGATTCATATATGGATTCATATTGTTCTAGATAGTTCTAATAGTTTCAGATAATTTAACTCTCTCAAACTGCTGACAGGATTTGCCAGACAATATTTAAATTTTAGGATTAGAAGATCCCTTTTTTGCATTTGTTACGTTAAAACAGCTCTGTAACTAGTTAAAAAAAAATAAAAAAATGTTTTTGATTATTTTGTTGGGTTATCAGTTCAATTAAAAAGTATTGAAAGTTAAAATAAAGGTAATTAGCACCTCTGAAATAATAAAACACTAAAATATATTAATTTTTTTTTAACAATTCAAACAGAAAATTTTCAAAAAAAAATTTGTATGGGGGGTCACCGACCAAATATTTTAATTTTTGGTGAAAACGAACCGGAAAAAGCTGTACTTTTTGCCCATGCAAAAATTAGCGTTACTGTATTTTTTTTCTTTAAGTCCTTCTAAGAAATACACCGTGGATAGCTTACCATTCCGATTCTTTCGTCGCTATGAAATTGATAAGGGCAAAACATGAACCTTGTTGAGTGATACGATTGTTAGAGCGAGCGCCTAGGGAAAAAAAAGTCAAGAATCAAGAATCGCTTTCCATTAACAAAATATAAACCACCTGTTGAGCAGTGCTGCTTTAATTACTAGGCACGAAAAAGCATTTTACATTTGCATAAGTAACCGGTAAGTGTGACTTGTTAATGAAAGACCGTCGCACATTCAATAGGGTTCTCTGTCTCGATCCGTTTTCTGTCTCGCTCGCTAAAAGCTAACAACGTTCTCACCTACCTATCCATAAGCCATTCCTCCGTGCTTGTTAACCAGCTAGCTAGCTAGTGTGTCTGGATAGATTTCAGATGGACCAGGAGCTCCAAACGGGGCGGCGCTGCTGCTTCGGGTGTTACCATGAAGTAATCCTATATTTCAGAACTGATTTTACAAAATGTTTTAAGTAATGAAAATGCCATCGTTCCGATCTTTGGCTTTTCCGATATAATCGCAATCAATCGAAATGGGCGCAACTTTCGTTTATCGTTTGAAACCATTTGAAAACCTAAGGCCGTTTTGATGAACTAGGGCGCAAGAAAATCATCTGTGACTATAACGTGTTTGCGGTTTCACAACAAGCTCTCTACTACAACAAGCCGGGTCGGCGTATTAAACTCTAAAACTAGACTAAGTTGAAAAGTGGTGCAGGCAGGAACGAATAGGTTAGGTTCGTTCTTTGATTGATTTTTTCCCTCTCGTTTTCAATTTGAAATGGAATTTTTCAGGCAACACTACTCTCGGCTCACATGCAACAAATTCCTTCGCGCCTTCGTCGAAATTTTAGCTAGCTTCTGTAAACGGTAAACATGCGGACCCAGAAAACCAGTCCTTGAGCACGTTTTTCCCAAAATTGGTCGATATTGTGTTTTTACGCCGTAGCTCGTGAGTAATGTACTCAATTTGTTTTGCAAAGTTGTTCAGGTAAAGTGCAGACAGACCGAAGGCTTTTTGTTTTCGTTCGCCGAAGGAACAAGATAGGTCTTTTCTCGACAAAATTTCGTTTTTCATTTCAAGGGTAATGTGTCTCAAAAAATTTTAGATGGGCCTCTGCTAAATGAGAGTATGTAGCAAGGAGGGGTATCTAGAATAATATTGTACTTCAACGAAATATGTGAGTCCTTGCTTCTAGGGGAATGAATTCTACCCAACATAGCCCTTGAATTGCATAATTTGATGCACAAAGTTTAATAATATCATGCCACGGAGCTGGGTGTTAACATTTTATTTTATTTTCATAGTATTTCGTCTCACAACATAACTTGACGAACATAATTCTTCAAATTCACTCGGTCCATGGCAACCGTTCTCCAATTTTTCGGACATCCCACATTCGCCAGATCGCGCTCCACTTTGTTTTACCACCTCGCTCGTTGCGCCCGTGTTCGTCTCGTTCCTACCGAATTCGTAGCGAACGCCTTGTGGGTTAGACTGCCCCAAATTTGTATGGGAAATTTAAAACCTGTGAAATGTTCTGCGCTGCAGGCTAAAATTGATCCTAGGTTTAGTACAAGATTTCATGCCAAATTTGGGCCAGATCGGATCACGGGAAGAGGTCGCTCAACGAGCCTGAAGTTTGTATGGGATTTTGAGACATTTTGTTCGGGAGAAACATGAAAAAATAGTTTTTCATCAACAACTTTAGTTCCCTTCGGCCGATTTCTTTTTTTGGTTGGTTTTTCTTAAAGCTTCAATTATGGAAAATATTTCATCTTAAGACTGCATTTCGATTCGAGTTAGGATAAAAAAGTTATAAGGCTTCAAAAAATGTCAAACTGTTTTTAAGGGTGGTATTCATTAATGTTAATTAGGCGTCAATATGTTCGAACGCCCCGATTCATTTTTTGGAAAATTTTATTTTTATCATCAGGATTGAATGGGACGAAAGTAAGAAACTTTATAACAAAAAAGAAATAAGTTCAAACCAAGTCAAAACATATCATCTGTAATAAAAAAACTAACAACTATCAAATCAAGCATCGACTACGACCACTTTTAGTATTTCGAGTGCACGTGAGCGTCGTGACGCCTAAGGCCGTGCGAATGGGGGTGGGGGGGTTTTAGGGGTTTAATTTTCTTTTTTAGATCACGCATTATTTTCATCATAATATTATTCCTTAATTTGATGAAGTATGATGAACAGAATCAGATTTTTTTTCATATATGTAGGTTTGTTGGTTAAACAGTTATCAATGTTTGGTTTTACATAAAACTGATACATTTGAAATCTCTTTATCACGAAAACTAAAAGTGTTCCATTAAATTTGATAAAAAAATCGAACTTAGGACGCTAAAATCTTCCGAATCAAACATTAAAAAAACACCAAAATGCTGTTGTCTTGGGTCATCAATTAAATTATGTAAAAGCTTATGGTGAAACGTATTTATTAAAAAAAAAACTTCTCAAATATTTAAAAAACCTATTTTTTTTCATTTTAATATTTTGTTTAAATTTTCAAATACATTAATCGAGTTTTAAAGTACAGTTTTCTTTCAATTCTTTAATTAACTTGCCAAATTTTTTAGTCAAACTTTTGAAATTTTAGGAATAATCTTAACAATTTTGTCTTTGGGATTTAATTCTGAATTTTTGCGTACTTGACACATAAGCCCTTAACTATAAATTTTTAATAAGAAAAATATTATTTCAACCTTTGTTCTTTCCCGGACCCAATATTTCAATTAAAAGTGAAAAAATACTTAGAGCTTTTAATTTTAAACTTTTAAACCTGCGATTGTAAAAACTTTTCATAAATTTTTATGAATAAAATCGTGTTTTATGAATCGATCATGAATTATAAATTAATCTTAATAAGTTGGAAAAATTATTCGAAGTAGCAACTTTAAACTTAATTTTTATGCGAAATGTTAACTTACTTTGTTTTTGTTTTGTTCTTTCAATATTAACAACATAATTCGGAACTCCTTATTTATCTTTTTTTCAGTTTTCATTAATTATCCACAAAATTATCCATTTCCCAACATTTCATTGTCAGTATAATTATTTTGAACTTCAAAAATTAATATTTTAAGCCGTTTATTTTGATAACTGGAGGATTTTTTTTTATAAAAAAGGTTTTTTCTCTTCTATCACCGGCACTTTTCAAATAATAATAAATATATTCTTTTATCTATCAAATTAAATTAAACCATCTATTCTATAATAAATTCTAAAAATTCAAAATTGATTTTTTCAGTTATCAAAAAATCACATTTAAAATCGCGATTAATTTTTTTTTTGTTCAAAATACTGCAGCAGAATTTTTCTATCAACCCTTTAGTTAAAAATGAAGAAAAGAACTTAAATTAAGATGAATGAAAATTAAAGAATTATTATCATTTTTCTAACAACTTATCATGGTTAGTTTTTTACCTAATTGGACATTTATTTGAGAATTCAGATTTGTTTTAAACTCTGTATTTTGGAAAAAATTATTAAAAATTTGCTTAAAAATTGCTTTTGAAACATATTTTCAGTTCGGAATGAAGAACATCATTTTGAAATAAATTATGAATGACTTACCGAAAATTTTAAACTTTCATTGTAAAATGATTTGAAAATTTTGTTTTTTTTATCAGTCCATTTTTTATAGTTTGCGTCGTAAGAGTGAGAAACGGTGTTAGAAATTCCTTTCCTTTTTTAAACAATTTTTTTTTTATTTTTAGTTTTGTTATTATTTTTAGCTAAATTTGAATTTCGAAAACACCCCCACCCCCCCCCCCCCCCCCCCCTTGAAGCTTGGCGTAAGTTATATGAATTTACTTTCGAAAATCTTAACAGAACGTTGGTCATCCACGAGCATAGTCCATGTATTTATTACGGTACCAAAGGACATCTGAAGATGCGTCTATGCTTCAGCGCAAATACCACAAAACACCTTCAAGAGCCACTTTAAATTCCTTTTCGCTTCAGTTTAAAGCCTTCGCTTCACCTAGCTCGTGAAACCCAAGCCCAACAAATGATTATTATATCCAATCGCTTGTGTGACTTTATACTTCTTGAGTCGAGCGAATGCTAATAATAATGAGAGTATGAAAGCGGGAAATTTCTTCTGCTACTCGGATTCGCATTCGAAGTGCGGTAGGAAACTCCCATCCCGGTAGAATCATCTCTAGGACCAGCAGCAGCAGCAACGAAGTTAGGAAAAAAAGGAAAGTTAATCAAACAAACGGGAAAACAGCAGCTCAACCCCGAGCATCAGCAGTTGAGACGAAGAAAGAGACAGGCACCTTTTACTTGGCGTAAAATTTCCCACAACTTCACAAAATCTAGAACCGTGTCTGTGTGGCGCGCGCTTTCGCGGAGCTTCCAGATTCATCTTTTATTTTTCCACCACTTTTTTTCGTTTTGTTTGCTACTACTCTTACCTCCAACCACCCAACGGAACAGAAAGGGTACACGACGCTGAACGGAAAAGAAAGCAGCGGCAGCAGCGGCAGAATAAATAAATCATTCCACTTCGGTTCTGTACTTTCTATATTTCATCTCGAGATTTTTTGCTGTCAGTACAAAGATACCGCGGGCCGCGGAATTGGTTTTCCACCAGCAATTTTTTGTACGCCCTTTTTTCATGAATTCTTCACTCTCTACTATCAACATTCTGTGACTGGCGGCTGGGCAGAAGCGATTGAGATGTGCGCGGGTGGGTTCACTTGACTTTTCCCCCAACCATTCTTCTACTTACTTAGCGTGTAAACCTCATCGCCATACCTTAGATCGCGCGCACTAGCCCGAGGAATTTCCGTGGCGTGGCAAAGGTTAAACGCTGGAAAGTGAAAAGCGTGATCAGCGGAACTTAAACTCGAGAAGATGTTATCCATTCTTGGAAGATCAATCACAGCTGAGAAAGTACTTTTTTAAGTCTTCGATTCCATTGGATAATCGAATGAGTTTGATGGGATTTATCTTTGCGAAATCCAATCCGGTTGATAAATAGGAGATGATGAGAGATTTGTTCAGTTGACAAAAGCAGTTTACTTATTACACCGGTAATATATTCAAATTTTCATAAAAGTACCCACATATAACAGTGCTTTGTCCTGTCGGGCATACGATCAAACTCAAACAGTTTAAATCCATCTCAGATATGTAGATGGGCAGGCAAGGTGAATTTCCATTTATAATATTTCTCCCAGCGAACGTGAACGATGCAAACGAATCATTTGCTGGAAGCATTTCCTCGTGAAGGAACCACCAGTCAGTGAATCAGTCAGTCAGTCAGTATTCGATGCAAGAACGCGAGATTTGAAAGATTCAGTTTTATTAGCGAGGCATGTTAGTTAAGAGCCGTTAGAGCACCGGAAGCTGAGGCATGAGCGAAATACCGCTTTTCTTTTCGCTTTTTTGGTGGCCTTGTCTTCTTTTTTTTCAGGATGGAACGATACAGGGATAGAATTTGGAGTCAGCTCGACCTTCAATGGGAGGTCTTATCTTATTTACGACGGGGAAATGTTTTTTTTTTAACTTTCAATTTTCATTGAAGTAATGGGAAATTCTACTCATTTCCTTTCCTTTTAGTAGTATGTCATCGCCTTACCCATCTAAAACTTATTCGGCCTAGCATCAATTCGACCTAGCGACCATTCGGCCTAGCGTTCATTCAGCCCAGCATCCATGCAGCCTAGCGTCGGCATAACATGCATTTGGCTTAGAGCTCATTTGACCCAGTGGTCATTCGACCTAATAACCGTTCTGGGACGGATGGACGGCCTACCACCAAGGTTGCCGAAATCACAGAAAAAACTTTAATTTCACAGAATTTTGAGCAAATTTACATCACAGAATCTGTGTCAAAGAACAAAGAATTTTGAGATATTCACGGATTTCTCAGAATTTTGAATTTTGAATAGATTTCCAAATTATAATACGTTTGGTCAACAAAATTTAGGTTTCTTACTTTGAATTAGATGGGATTGGTCATATTAATTGATTTTTCCCTACTAAAATGTTAAAAATACCCAATTTATCATAAAATTTCAATGAAATTACAGCAAATAGCATCCCAGAAAACCATCACAGAATTTATGGGTAAAATCACAGAAAGTCAGATTTTTTTCTCAAAAACACATTTTTTTCGGCAACCTTGCCTAGCACATGGGTGACCAAAACGTAGCCCGCGAAGCTTTGATAAGTTTCAATCTTATGCAAAAATGCGCTGAGTTTCGGACTTCTTATAGGAATTTGACACAGATTTCAAGATATTGGAAAGCATCGTGTGCTTTTCTATGCATTTAGAACATGTCAAAATTATTACAAATAATACAAATTTGGATGAGATGAATTATTACTTCATTTTATAAACTTGGTTTGTTGATGAAGGATTGCTAGAAAATCGAGAAAACCGGGAATTTCAGGAAAAAGGGACTCGGTAGGCTATGGCCGTTGATGACGTGTTTTACTTTTAAAGAAAATTTTCGAGACCGTTTAAATCCAAGTTTTAAAACCATATTAAATTTTTGTGAAGTTAATGTCAAGTCAATTCCGAAGGTTTTTCGATATCAGCCCTACAGGACGGAAAATTTTTCAAGAGGTCTCAAACCCTTATTTCAAAAGATGATTTGTCCTGTCTTCCTGGAATGCTGTCGGCCGCTCATACTAATCGAGGATGAAACCTTCGGAGTCATTCATTGATGTTTGGCATCCGGAAAACGTTTAAAATGTTGTCAATGTGAAAAATTATTCACAAATGTTCGTGCCACATTAATAATGTCGTAAAAAACATTTTGTAATTTTTATAGAATAATTTTAAATGTTTTTAAACCAATCGTTATTTCACAAATTCAAAATATTAATCTAATCAGTTCTATTACAAAATTGATCCCTTCTTTTGGTTAAAAGATAAATTTTATTCTTGTTTCAAATCAAAACTAAACTTGGATTAACTTATTCAATAGCTTGTTTAGAATTACTGAATTTCCCATCATTTTTTTTTATTCAAATGTCCAAAACTTTTTATGTATATTATGATTAAATTATAAACAAGACACAAGTTAATTCCTAATGTTTCTGATCAAATGGTGGAAGTCGTTACATGAATCTTTCAATCAAAATTGCTAAAAAATTAACATATTAACTCTTTAAAAAATGGGAAAACGTTCGATTTGGACTAGATTTCTCCAATGGTTCAATTCACTTTTTTTTTTAAATTTTCAATCTCTTTCTGAATTTTTCTCCAAAAGATTTGAACTTTTACACCTTTCATACGTTTTAAAATTCCTACATAAATATAATTTAGAACATCAGATCGCATATCGTTTCGAACTTTGAATTATGTGAGCAACAACAATTATAGATACAGATAAAGATGGAAATCAAGTGTATTGACTTTGAATGTGCTTTAGTCATAATCACCTTTCAAAATTGTTGTTTCTTATTTCACTCAAATGCTTCAATGAATAAAAAATATATTTCAGGAGAAAAAATTGCTGATAGCCACTGCTGAACACTAGTCGAAAGTGTTTCCTTATTATTTCCTTTCCCCCACATTCCCAACCAAATTTTTTGCAAGGGGTGCAGAGATGACCTCGATCCTTAAGCACAAAGTTGTTTTTTAATACTCTTCTAATTTTCTAACCTACACACCAAAAATTTTCTAAAATTAAACGAGCTAGAAACGCTTAAACACCTAATGGTTTTCTTAATCTAATCCAGATTAGATCTAATTTTACATCATTTTTCATCTAAAAGACACACACACCACTAAAATTTATACTTTTGAACTAACGTTAAGTTGAGAAGATCTAAATTTATTTCATAAGGGTTGTATTTTTATGTCATGAAATTTAAAATCAATTGCGCACATGTAAAAACATGCGTAGAAATCAAACAGACACTACCCCCTGTACCAAGTAGCTTAAATTACAGCGGGTTAAAATAAAGGGACAAGTAAGAACATTCTTCTATTCCGTTTGGTATTCGTGTATACAAAAATAATCAACATAATAATACGAAATAATTTCGTCACCAAAGCTGCCTGAGACCCATCTAGCGAAAGGAGTGACCAAGCAGTCAATTGTTTTGGAAAATTGAACGGATGTGGTTTGTGTTTCGCTGCGGCAGTCTGAAAAGGTAATACTCACATTACTTTTGTTATTTTAAGTAATAATATAATTTTAATTAAACAGATATTCATAAATCCGGAGCTGACAGGCAGTGGGATACCTGAAACGGGACCTGCTTTGAAGACCCCAGCAGGTGGAACCGACAACAGAATACTGACGCTGACAGTAGCGACATCGTTCATCAACAACAACCGAGGAACCCATTCCAGCAGCACCATGATGGATCTAACTGGGTTCCTACAATATGGACACCGGATCTATCGAGAGGAAATTAATCTTTAAGGGCTATATAAAACCGTAGGTACCTAATCTATATAATTTATTCGGAAGAACGAGAAAGTACGTAGTGAATATATCACTTTTGGAAATTCCAAAAGTTGTTTCAGAAACTTTTTATTAGATAAAAGTTTTATACAAAATTTGTTGATTTTAAACCTTTCATGCAAATACAGTACCCGCTCGTGAATCTGGTATTTTTATGTATTCTGTATTCGGTCTTTCTACGTACAAATAGGACGATTTCTTAAGACGGAATTGATCATTTTTTCTAATTCAAAACATTTTATAACATTTACTTTTGTATCGCTTTCAGGCCTTTTTTTCTTAAATGGATACAGCAACTAACGAGTCTTAAGAAAATGATATCATTTCAAAGAAAAAAAAACGAGTTTTGAAATTATTAAGGGGGGGGTAGGGTATAACGGGTATAAAAAAACACCATTTTCACGATTTTTTTCTAGAGCTATCGTTCAAACAAATGTATTCAATTTTTTTGCATTATACAAAGCATTGTTAAAAGAACATTTAGTAATTTTTTCGTAGAAAAATATTGAAAAATGAGCCGGTGACGGAGCATTTTCGAGGATGCCTTTTAGAAAACAGGATTTGCGGTGGACACTGTATCTCAGCACAGAATCATCTGAAGTCAAAAAATCAGAGCAAAATATTTTTAATAGATGTTTTTCTGGACCCCAACGTTTTTATTTAACTTAAAAATATTTTTATGAAATTTTTGTGGCTGTTTGAAGTAAAAACTACGATTTTTCACTTAAAAATCCGCCATTTTTCACCTCTAAAATCTCCCCAAAGTAAAAAAATCAAAAAAGAAAAACGTTGGGGTCTGGTATTTTATATGTTGAAAATATGTTCCAAATTTGAAAAGAATCGGATAAGTAGTTTTCAAATGGCGATGTCCACGGACTTTAAAAATGTGCTTTCGAGAAAAACGCGTTTGAAGTTTCTGCTCTTGCTTTCTTGCAGTATTAGATAGGAGGAGATAAAGGCCTATAATTTCTACAGTTTTGCTTCAATTGACTTGAAAATTTGACACAACATTCTTGAAATGTTTTACAATAAGAAAATAAAAATAAAAAAATCGATTTTTTGAAAGTGTCAGACCCTACCCCCCCCCTTAACTTATTTTGATAAGGTTAAGATTAAATATTTTGATGGAATTTCTTTATATGTGGAAACAATACCAAATTTCAAAAAGTTTTTTACAAATATTATAATTAAATTTTATTGTTGAAGTTTTTGTCAAAAATTTTAAAAATCAGCGACAAAACATCATAAGTCCGTTGATGTATTTTAATCTCTAAAGTATTTTTGAGCATTTTTGACTAAAAATATGGTAATTTTTATACTTGAATATACATATACAAATGTATCAATATTATTTATAAATATATATAAAATTGTACATTCTATAAGTAATTCAAACCTCCCTTTCTAAGAAAGACAATCAAATTATTCTGTTTCGCAGAATGTGCCGCAAAGTTTCCTCACACTGAATCGTAAAATTTAACGGTTTCAAGGCTGTAGATATCTTTCTTAAATATTTATACGTTTCTAAACAATCGTTTTCATGTTTGAATTAATATTCAATAAGCTTTGCAGTTAAAATATTGTAGTACTTTTCTTATTGTGTTTTCCAATGATTATTTTCATTTTCATTAGTAAATATTTGACATTTAAATCTTTTTTAAATGTTATGCCATGTTTTGAATTGTGTTTAAAATCTATTTTTTTAACCTACTAAACATTCTGCGTGTACAGGCCAAACAAACTAACAGTAGGTGTGTTCAATGAAACTTGTTCGAATCTATGTAGTTACTACATTGTAGTAGAAACAGGTATACAGTTGATCAGCTGTTTCTTGTCTATTACTCACTAATACAAATGCGCTTATCATCGTCTGTTTCGCATTCCTTTGTTATTGAGGCTGACTTGTTTCGACCAAAATATTGGCGCATTGAACTTCTACTTGTGGGTAGAAATCGATAGAACCCAGTTTCTGCCTACGATTGAACGATGCTAGTTTTAACCTTGAACGTGCACAGCATTGCATGTTGCATAATAACAATCAGTTTGTTTTTATAAATAGAATATTTGCGGTTCAAGTATAACAATCAATTAAAAATTGACGAGTTTCAATACTGAAATATTCAAAAAAAATTAGTTCATCGTCCAACATATTCATCAAATTATCTAAGGTAATAACCAATAAAAATAATAACCAAAAAAAGAACAAGAAGTGGAATCATCGGAAGCTCATTCTAAAGGCGCATAGCAAATCCTCGAAAAAGCAATAAAAACATACCCGTAAATCAGTTTGCCCGGTTAGCTGATCCAATTGGCGTAGCTGGGGTCCTGCAGAATTGGAGTACGGGAACAGATCGGCCGGTAAAAGTACATAAATCGCAGGTATTTATGCACAATTTCACTAACGATCGCGAACAAAACTTACACCGCGCGTACTTTCGTCCATTGTTTTTGGTACTGCTCGAAAAATTGTCAACAAGTGAGTCGTGAGGAATACTAAATGCGCTATCCTCATCATCAAGGTGCTGTAACTCACATGCTGCCAGTGTTGCCATAAATTCTTCGAAGTCGCAAAAGTGTAGAAATATGAATCTAGAAGGTGATGATGATGATAATTCAATCATCTGCTTTCTCTGTGGTTTAATCGAAAAGGATTCTCAACGAATTATTGAATGCTCATCATGCGGTAGATCCGTCCATTTTCGATGTAAGCAAATACGTGGAAACGCAATTGCACGAGCTAGAAAAAAACCCTTTTATTGTTCCACAGAATGTTTTGAGCAAAACTCAGGTCATAAGACACAATCGCAAGGAGATTACAACGAAATTATTGAGGAGCTTCGTAACATAGGGAAATCGGTACGGGAGTCAAGGAAGGAGTCTGCTGACGTACGTATCGCGCTCGAATATTCAAAGCATCAGATAGCGGAACTACTTGAAACAAATAAGCACATAGAAAGATCGCAAGAATTTTTAGCTGAAAAATTTGATCAGATTAGCAAAGGTTTCGAAGAACTAAAGCTAGAACTAGTTGCGTTAAGGACTGAGAATCAGGAACTGCGCATGGAAATAGTTACTTGCAGGGAACAAAACAGTACTCTTTCAAATCGCGTTGATATACTGGAACTAGAACTTGATCGAATTAACCGTAGAGAGCTTTCTCGTAACGCAATCGTTCTGGGTATCCCAATATCGGAAAATGAAAACCCCCGGGTCCTTATTCAACAAATAGGGGCGGCTGTCGGTTACAATATGGACGATAAGGACATCGTAAGTGCGAAACGCTTAGTAGGAAACAAAACACAAACCAACATCCCACCAATGCTGGTTGTTTTCAATTCGGAAGAAGCGAAAAACAATCTGTTTGAGAAAAAGCGTGCTCATGGTGTTCTCAAAGTCTCCGCTTTGGGAAATTTATATGAAAAGTCTCTGAAAACAGTTACCATGCGAGACGAGCTGACAACGTTTGGAAAGGATCTTCTCAAGGAAACCAAAAAGGTACAAGAAGACATCGGAATTAAATATGTGTGGCCTGGACGAGACGGGAAAATACTAATAAGAAGAAGTGATGGTGCCAGAGTTGAAAAAATTGGTTCAAAACAGGAATTATTGAAATTGATGGAATCTAAAAAGCGTGCTCTAAATTTTTCAAGCTCTTCATCATTTACCATGTCATCACCAAAGCGTCATCACACTCAGAACTAGCAACGGATCACTGTTATCAATTTATAATTAAATAAATATGAATTTTTTACACACAAACCATTATTACAATACAATACATGAATTAAATAAAAATAAAAATTCCAATAAATCTGATCGTTTTACTCTAAAAATCCTGCAACTAAATGCAAGAGGCATTAATAATCCTGATAAATTCGATGAAATAAAACTACTGTTGAATCAAATAAATGCTGAAGTTCACGTAGTAATTATTGGGGAAACTTGGATTAAAAAAGAACGTACTCAACAAGTTTGCATACCAGGTTATAAATCCTTTTTTTCATGCCGGGAAGATAGGACAGGCGGAGGTTTAGCTGTCTATGTGAAGGATGGAATTGACTGTGATGAAATAGACAATCAGCAATTTGAAGGATACCATCACATTCACGTGCGGATCCAGCCCAGTGAAAGCGAAATCAACATCCACGCTGTCTATAGATCACCTTCAAGCAATATAAGACACTTTTTCAGAAATTTAGAAGAGATTATATCTACTTCTGGCCCAGCTTCATCGTGCCTTATAGTAGGAGACATAAATATCCCGATAAATAAAATATCAAATCCAGATACAATCGAGTACGTAGACTTATTGAACTGCTTTAATTTCCAAGCCACCAATACCAACATAACAAGACCTGCAAGTAACAATATTCTTGATCATGTTATATGTTCCGAAAATGTTCAACTCAACATTGTTAACGAAACTGTGACATCAGCGATCACTGTCTTATAATCTCCTCATTATCCTTGAAAAAAAGGGTGTTCATGCGCAAACTTGAAAAAGTTATTGTCAACACATCGATGTTGGACCAGTTATTTGCTGAAAATGCATCTGCAATACAAGCAAATTCAGCAGAAGAGCGTTTGGAACAAACAATCATGTTGTACCAGAATCTCAAGACCAAATGTTCAAAAACCGTTACAATAAAAGCCAGAGTGAAAGGAATATGCCCGTGGATGACAGTAGATGTTTGGGAATGGATAAAAATTAAAGATAATCTTTTTGCCAGACATAAAAGAAATCCATCCGATGTGAATATATGCAGTTTACTCCAACATGCATCGAAAAACCTTAATATGTGTAAACGAAATGCGAAAAAAACATATTACAGTAATATTTTCAACCAATCAAACTCCAAAAATGTATGGAAGTGTCTAAATAGCCTAGCTGGTACTGGAACTAAAAAGCATGATACACTTAAACTTTTAGTCAACGGGAATCTCACGAGTCATGAGAAGACTGTAGCTGATACGTTCAACACTTTCTTTAGTAACATTGGCCCCCAGCTCGCCTCCACTATTACAAGCCAGCGGAACACAAATCGATTTGGAACCTTATCTCAATTACAAAATTCAATATTTTTGGAACCGGCTACTGAACAAGAAGTGATTTTGAAGATACGAAATTTAGACTCTGCCAAAAGCGCTGGGCCCGATGGAATACCCACATATTTTATCAAAAATCACTTTCGATTCTTCACAAAACTAATACGGGATGTTTTCAATGAAAGCTTATTTACTGGTAAATACCCAGACTGCTTGAAGATTGCTAAAGTTGTACCGATCCACAAATCGGGTTCTGAAGTAGATGTGAATAACTACCGGCCGATTTCCGTACTTCCTGCCTTGAGTAAAGTCCTAGAACAATTACTTGCTACTCGAATTACAAGATTCTTCCAAAATCAAAGTATTTTATATAACTGCCAGTATGGATTTCGCGAAGGATCAAGCACATCAACAGCCACCTGTGAATTATTTCTTGAAGTCTACAAAGCTTTGGATCAAAAAAATCTTGTGGGACTACTTTTTCTCGATCTGAAGAAAGCATTTGATACCATAGACCACGAAATATTGCTGGAAAAACTCGCTTTCTATGGTATAAGAGGAACACCACTTCAAATTCTGAAAAGTTTTTTGACAAATAGGAGCCAATATATTTCAATAAATGGAGTTAAGAGTATAAACCAATCATTGAGAGTAGGAATACCACAGGGCAGTAACCTTGGACCGCTTCTATTCCTGGTTTATGTGAATGATTTGCCTAATCTCAACCTTATTGGAAAGCCACGATTGTTCGCTGATGACACATCTTTGATTTACGCGGGAAAAAATGCTGATTCGATCGTTGAAAGCATGCGCCAAGACTTGATAGTACTACGCGAATATTTTAATGAGAATCTATTGTCATTGAATGTAACTAAATCAAAATACATGATAGTATCTACATCTCGGAGAACACAGCAGTTGCATAGAGAACTGAGTATAGATTCGATACCAATTGAGAAAGTAAAAAACTACACGTACCTTGGATTGAACATTGACAACGAGCTCAAATGGACCAATCACATACAGAAACTTCATAAGGAAGTCAGTGCCACATGTGGTCTATTATGGAAAATGAAGAAGTTTGTTCCTAGAAAACAGTTGTCTCTAATGTACCAAGCAGTTGTACAATCGAAACTACAATATCAGGTATTTATTTGGGGTGCATCAGCAGACAGGAATTTGAAAAAACTTCAAGCTGCCCAAAATCGCTGCCTTAAAGCCGTCTACTTTTTTTTTTTTTTTTTTTTTTTTTTTTTTTTTTTTTTTTTTTTTTAAAGCCGTCTACAACAAGCCTAGAATGTTTTCAACCCGTCTTTTGTACTCTGAAGCATTAAACTCGACGTTTCCTATAAAAGCCCTCAGGGAAATTCAAGCTGTTTCGATTGTCCACTCGCATCTCAATAATCAACATGCCCACCACAATGTTGTGTATGAACATCCAAGCCATGAATACAGCCTTCGCAACCAAGCCGTTCTCTCCGTAAGTCGACCAAATACAGAAATGTCACGGAAAGCATTTCCTTACTACAGTAGGGTACTCTACAATGAACTTCCCCGTACCATTAGAAATGAAACCAACTCGAACAAATTCAAAACGATGCTGAAGAAACACGTCAGAAATAAATTAGAATTGTACTTTAACTAGCTGCTGCTAGATTTTGAAAGTTCCCGATGATACCATATTCAAACCTATGAGCCCTAAACGATAAACGCTTCCTTAAAAGAGATCTGTATCTCACTGGAAGCAATGTGTAACATACACTTCCCATCATTCGCCTGAGTGGAGCTAGCAACATTCCAACAAATTGCTGTTAACAAAAAATTACAATCTTGTTTAATTTCTTTCGTTTCCGCCACCCACCGCCACACCGCCCACCACCACCCACCGCAACCGCCCACCGCCCACCACCGCCCACCGCCCACCACAACCGCCCACCGACATCACCCGCCGCCACCACCTGCTGAACCACCAACACTCACCGCAACACCACTATCGCCACCATCGACCACCGCTGGTCATGCATCAATAATGAAAATCATCATTTTTAAAATTCTGAGTGTTAAACCCAATGAAATGAAAGTGTGGTATTATAAAAACGAATGAATGTACAATATTGTGAAATCAAATGAAAACACGAAAAAACAGTAATAAAGAATGATGAGGAGGTTTTGCGCCCACTGGAGAAGGACTTGAAATAAAGTACACTCCCGCGGGCTTTTCCCTGCTCATGAAAAAAAAAAAAAAAAAAAAAAATAAAATTTGTTAAAAAAAAACTTTTAATTTATAGTTGTTTCCAGAGATCATTGCAATTAAACATACCTACCTCTTGAAGAATGTTTTTAAAATCTCTAATCGGTACCGAGGATGTGTGCTTGGCATCTTATAACAAGTTTTTTTTATGCAGTAGCGACAGTGAAACTGCCGGTTACAAATTGGCTTATCGACGAAGGCCTGCAAAGATTCTTAACGAATTCCCGCCATTCGACTCACTACGAGTTCACTTTTTGCAAGGCGTTCATCAACTGGAACACGTCTATCAAATTTATTCACCGGACAAAACCTTCGGATGTGTACAACAAATAATCGATCTTGTTACAATCCGCTTATTCGCCTCTGAGATTACTAGCAATCCGCATTTATACGTAAGTACCTCTGTTGCACATATTCTTCGTATTCAGTGATAGATTGTTTTCGGCTATCGAACGCACCCTTCGGTCCAAACTAGTTCGATTTGCGAGCAAGTACTGTAATAGCAAAAATATCGATAAACTACAGTTATAAGTCGATAAATCGTTTGAGTTGTATAAATAAAGGCGCTTTATCGTGCGATGTAGGACAGTTATACCACATACTTGCTATGTATTACGAAAATCGCCTTTATGTATGTAAAGATGTTTTTTTAAACTTTTGTTATTTGAACCATGTAACGATAAATTGCATATATAAAGGCGATTTTCGTACTGAGTTATTCTGGGAATATGAATATTTGCCCTATACATCGCACATTTAAACAACTTAATGTATAAAATTCAAATTAATATTCTACTCTTGAGAAACTGCTGCACTTGTTATTCGGAATTATTTCGAGTAAACCTAAAAAGCTAAATTACCTCTATTTCGATTAATTTGTACAATTGATTAAACTGGAGAAGTTAAAACAAATCAACACTTTTTTATAGCTAGTTTCCATAGTTGAAAGCCATAAAGTACTTTGTCAAAACTGATTTGTATTCCATGATATTGACAGAATACTGACTTTTAGTTTTTTGTCCCCTTGCAGTTTGTTCATAAGCAGTTCGCTCACTACAACTATGCATTGAACGATGGTGCAGCTTTTGAAAGCGTATTTGAAACTTGCTGCATTTACAAATCTTGCAACCATAGCACACAGAGGCTAGGTTAGTTAAAAAAAAAACAAAGACCATATGATAGCATTCGATAGTTGAATGAATGAAATGTTGAATATTATGAAGTAGTCGCAAAAATCACATTGTCAAGTTTTTGCTAGGTGAAGATCAGTTAAAGATTATGTAAATATCAAATAAACATAGTCACAGTACAAATTTATTTGACTGAAAAAATGTTGTTATTATTTTCCTGAAAAAAATCCCTGAATTTATGTACTCGGGTAATAATATGTCAAAGGCAACGTAATTTTATGTGAGATGCGATGTTTTATTTATGTGCGTTTAATGTGACATAAAATTACGTCCTTTTATTTGCAGTTTTATGTCTTCGAGAATTTATGGCTTGAAGCGTTTCTGTCTTCTCTCGTGTAAATTTATGTCAAAAGTGATGCTTCAATTTTGTGCATCCAATTTGACATAAATTTACACCAAAAAATTAATAGTGTGTACCTATTGACTACTAGGACGTGGCCGGCGCCGTTATTGATGTTCAAAGAGGGAGCATCAGTTTTGTGCATTGTAAATGTGTAGCCAATCCCAGGTTCAGTTCATTTGACAAAATTGACAAAATTGATGGCCTCGATCAATCACGGAGTAGCAACCATTGGCGATGTGAAACTCGTTCTACTGAGCCACGCCTGCGATCTTGGAATCCGAAATGTATTGACTTGTATTTAAACCAAATTTAGAAATCAATCACCGAGTATACTAAAATACTTTTAAATTCTTTATCAAAACATCTAAAGGTGCATTTCGGGTTCAATGATTCAAGGTGGATGTGAGTAATCAATCAAGCTAAGCTAAGCTAAGCTAAAACCAGGAATTTCAGGAAAAAGTTTGGAATGTCATTCTTCGGTTCACCGGAACCGGAAAAAACTGTGAATTTTACACAGGAACCAGGAAAATTGTTATTTAAAACGAAAAATTCTTATTAAGAATGTAAGAAATTTTAAGATTCAATTAAATGTTATTATAACAAAGCTCCTTTAAAAGCAAAGAAATATTTTTCATCAGAATTTTTGAAAGTTCACAGAAGTTTCATCGCAGACATGTGAATGAATTAATTTTAACGATATTCGGCTTAAAATCATTCAGACCTTATTTTTCCTTCTAACCCCATGAGAACATTTTCACATCTTTGAAGAAAAAACTTCTTACTCAAAGATTTCTATCCTGCATAGTTTTTATGATTATGATATTTTATATCGAAAAGGAAACAAAATTTGTGAATCATATTCACTTCATTGAGTGTTAATATAACGATAAGCCAACGCGATTTTTGGATGAAGTCTTTCCTTCACGTGATACATTTTCAATTATGTTTAGCTGTAACATTTTAGTACAGATCTGGAAAAAATTTCAAAAGCAATTTTTTTTACTTTTGTGATGTGACTTGAAAGAAGTCTCGTTTTCTCAAAAATGTTAAAATATTTGATAAGACATGTTTTGATATTTAAAATTAATAAAATACAAACCAGGAAAATTATCATTTTTAACAGAGAAAAACCAGGAGTAACTTCGAAATTTCAAAAGGAAAAATCGCTAGCAACTCTATACACTGAGGTTTTTTTTTACGCGGTATTTTGTCCCGCGTAAAAAAAAACCGCGTAAAAAAAAACCGCGTTAATTCGAAAATCCGTGTAAAAAAAAACCGCGTTAATTCGAAAATCCGCGTAAAAAAAAACCGCGTTAATTCGAAAATCCGCGTAAAAAAAAACCTCGTTAATTCGAAAATCCGCGTAAAAAAAACCCGAAATTCGAAAATCCACGTAAAAAATCCATTTTAATTAAAAAAATCGCGCTAAAAGCATGTTACTAAAAAAACGCATAAGAACCATGATTATTTAAAAATTTGCGTACAATGATACTTTATTTTTAAGATGAAAAACAAAATCAATTAGATTAATAGAATAGTAGATTATAGTGAGGCTTATTTGACAGTGGGGAATTCAGTTCGTCTCATGTCTCAGGTCTCATGTTCCATGTCTCAGGTCTCATGTCTCAGGTCTCATGTCTCATGTCTCAGGTTTCATGTCTCATGTCTCAGGTCTCATGTCTCAGGTCTCATGTCTCAGGTACCATGTCTCATGTCTCAGGTCTCATGTCTCATGTCTCAGGTCTCATGTCTCATGTCTCAGGTCTCATGTCTCATGTCTCATGTCTCATGTCTCATGTCTCATGTCTCATGTCTCATGTCTCATGTCTCATGTCTCATGTCTCAGGTCTCATATCTCAGGTCTCATGTCTCATGTCTCAGGTACCATGTCTCATGTCTCATGTCTCAGGTCTCATGTCTCATGTCTCATGTCTCATGTCTCATGTCTCATGTCTCATGTCTCATGTCTCATGTCTCATGTCTCAGGTCTCAGGTCTCAGGTCTCAAGTCTCGGGTCTCATGTCTCGTGTCTCAGATTTCGAGTCTCATATTGCAGGTCTCAAGCCTCAGGTCTCAGGTCTCAGATCTCATGTATCACGTTCTTAGTCTCAGAGCTAAGATTTTCCCAACTACAAAAAGATTCTAAGTGTTTTCCTTTGAAAAAGTCTTAGAATATTTTCTCTCAAAAACCGCGTTAATTCGAAAATCCGCGTAAAAAAAAACCGCGTTAATTCGAAAATCCGCGTAAAAAAAAACCGCGTTAATTCGAAAATCCGCGTAAAAAAAGCCGCGTAAAAAAAAACCGTGTAAAAAAAAACCGCGTAAAAAAAAAACCTCAGTGTATATTTTTTTTGTTTCGATTATGGTTGTTTTACCATCTTTGTGCCATTCGCGACTTTATATCAACGTTGTAGTTGGCGAACAGTTATTGAAAAACTCACCCGATACGACTGTGTTTGATGTTTACTCTTGGGCTCGAACTCACGGGCCTTAGGAAGCAACTGACTTCCCGATTGAGCTATATCACAAGCCATTACTCTAGATATTGCTTTTTCAAATGAGTGTATCAATAATTGATTTAGCAAAATAACATCATTTTTATTCGATTAGTACAACTGAACGAGTTTGTTTAAAGCCGTTATTTTGATATTATAGGACCTAGTAAAAGTTCTATTCTTAGAATTTTGTAATCCTGGAAAGAGCTTCGTGGGACACAAAAAGTTAGCCATGGGCCCGTGACCGATGGTTTGGTCGCTCATACCGTAAAAATCGGTACATTTTAAGAAAATAACCGAGATATGGGAAAACTGCACAAGACGCACCAGCGGGGTAAGATGGTGCATGCCATTATTTTTCAAAAAATACGCTAACTTATGGCTACGAATGATGTTTTTCTTAATTTTTGTTGCGGAAAACAAGCTTCTCTATCGTATAATAGGTGAAAATTTCATTAAAACGACTTAAATTCTTAGAAACAGAAGGATAAATCGAATGTGCGTGAAACGTGCAATTTTTCATGATTAACATTTCAGGTTTTATGAAAAACCAGACTGCACAGACTGATCAAATTTCTGCGTTTCTTCTTTCCAATCGTATGACCCTCCGGATGACTAAAAATATTGTTTGATATTTCATTTGATTTGCTCAAATTTTCTGAACAATGTCACGATCGACGGCGACGAGCTGGAGATAGTCGAAGACTTTGGTCACTGGTGACCGCAGACAATGACACCAGCCGTGAGATCCGGAGTTGAATTATCAGCGGAAGTCGTGCCTACTATGGACTCCACAAGCAACTGCGGTCGAGAAGACTTAGCCCTCGCACGAAGTGTAACCTGTATGTGACGCTCATTAGACCGGTTGTTCTCTACGGGCACGAGACATGGATATTGCTCGAGGAGGACCTGCGTACACTCGGAGTATTCGAGCGAGAACCATCTTTGGAGAACGGAGTGTGGAGGCGAACGATGAACCACGAGCTCGCGCGACTCTACGGCGAACCCAGTATCCAGAAGGTGGTGAAGGCTGGCCGGATACGCTGGGCGGGACATGTTGCGAGAATTCCGGACGACTGTCCTGCAAAACAGGTGTTCGTTACGAATCCGGTAAGAACAAGACGAGCGGGGGCGCAATGAGCGAGGTGGTTAGACCAAGTGGAGCGTGATCTGGCGAACGTGGGGTGCCCGAGAAATTGGAGAACGGTTGCCATGGACCGCGTGAATTTTAGGAATTATGTTCGTCAAGTTATGTCGTGAGACAGAATACTACGTAATTTTTCATTCTAGTAAAACGAAAAATAAATCCCTGAATCGTCGTAAACGTTCAATTCTGTTCTTACATGATTTTTAGCGCTGTAAATAGCGTTAATGCTCTGTTAGATCTAAAATCGAATAATCACTGTGGAATTGTTTGCCATAAAATTTTATTTTCTCATTCTTTGCGTTCCTTTTTGCTTCCGTGCCACCGTCATCAATTTGTACTACCTAGCGATCATTAAAGACAGAATACAAAAGCAAGTTGTACCGATCACGCGACATTTTTAATACGCTCCCGAAAATCACAAAAATTAGATTATTTAATCCCGTGATTTATCCCCCGAAATCGGCGCAAGTGCCTTTCACGCGATTTGTGGACTATCTTACCGTCTCCCGTTCGTTTGACGAACCGAGTGAACGTTTTACCCGGAAAATACCCTTTGCCCATACTTGGTGCTCCCGAATTGTGTTTGATACCCGCTGGAAGTGCGATCATCTGCCCGCCCCGCAATCCGATTGTTGAAGAGACCCCGAGTGCCTATCCCGACAACCCGCAAACCCATAAACCCGTCCCGAACATTGGTGCCGTGACCAGGATCACGACCCGTCCCGAAAAGAATCACGAATCGTCCCGCTGCGAACCCGCGTGTTTCAACATAACCTCACTGTTGAGGTTGGTTGGCGAAATACTTTTGCCAGTTGTTCCGGATTTTAATTAAAACCAAAGGCCTCATTTGAAGAGGTACCAGGTGAGTACCTCTCCAATCCAATACCATCCCCTTTTGCGGTACTTCTTGGTCTTTTTTCGACCCTTTTAGTTGACCAGCTCCGATTCAACTTTCCTGCAACCGGATAATCGTCGGCAGAATGGTTGACGACAAGAAGCTGAAGTCCAGGAAGCTGAAAAGGGCGAATATCATTGCCGGAATCAACCGCATGGAACAGTTCCTGCATCAATACGTCGAGGACCAACACCAAGGGGAAGTTCGATACCGCTTGGAGCGTCTCGAGAAACTGTGGGAATCGTTCGACGAAGTGCAGGCGGACTGCGAGGAGCTTGACGAGGAGGAGAATGCGGAAACTAAAAACTTGGAGATTCGAAGCACAACCGAGTCTGTTTATTTCCGGGTCAAAGCTGGTCTAGCTTCCAAGATCCCGGAATCGTTTGGGTCTTCTGCATCGACGTCATATGCTGCGAATGAAACATCCGCCCCCGCCCATCTTGCAAACATCAAACTCCCGACGATCACGCTACCCGAATTCGATGGCGATTTTAATCAGTGGCTGACGTTCCACGACACGTTTGTGTCGATGATTCATTCGTCGACGGAAATTTCTTGCGTCCAGAAATTTCACTACCTTCGCGCTGCCCTCAAGGGTGAGGCAGCTAATTTGATACAATCGATTACCATCACCGCCAACAACTACTCCGTTGCGTGGGAGGCATTGGTAACTCGATATTCCAACACAACTCTTCTGCGAAAAAAGCACATCCGAGCCCTGCTTAAGTATCCTAAAATCCCGAACAACTCGGTCGATGCGCTTCATCGAATCGTCGACGAATTCCAGAGGCACACGAAAATTCTGGAGCAACTTGGAGAACCCGTGATCTATTTTAGCTCGATTCTGATGGAGCTTTTGGAAGATAAGCTGGATGACGCATCGCTCACCGCCTGGGAGGAATCCATTGCCGGTGATCCCCATCCAACCTACAACAACATGATCGAATTTCTGCAGAAGAGGACCCGAATCATGGAGACGATCATGATCAATCGACCAACGTCCAGCCAGTCGAAACCCGTCGCTCAAAATTTTCCTCAGCGCAAACCAGGACCGCGCTTGAGTTCGAATGCCGTTTCCGAAGGTTACCCGAAAAGCTACCCGATGTGCCCAGCTTGTGAGAAAGAAAGGCACAGCATTTACAACTGCCCCGTTTTCAACAGCTTGGACCCGAAAGGCCGGACGAAAATAGTGACCGAAAAGAAACTGTGTGCCAATTGCTTCCGAAGTGATCATTTCGCCCGATCGTGCCCGTCGAAATTTTCCTGCAAGCATTGCTCCATGCGCCACCATTCGATGATTCACTTCGGTCAAGCTGAATCCACCCGTGCTGCTGCTGATCCCCCGTCCCGCCACGAGAATGTCAACTCACTTGCCGTCGCAATCACCCCGCAACCTACTGTGTCATCGAATCCCGTCGTGAGATCATCCCGTGAGAGTGTGCTGCTACCCACAGTAGTGCTAATCGTCGTCGACGCCTATGGTCATCAACACATAGCCCGTGCCTTGCTGGACACAGGTTCTCAACCGAACGTCATCAGCGAGAGACTGTGTCAGCAACTGCGTTTGTCCCGTAAGCTGGTTAACATCGACGTGCGAGGTGTAGATGGTACCGCAACAAGTGCGAAGTTTGAAGTGCAAGCCGAAATAAGATCTCGGGTGAGCGATTTCTCCGAGATGCTCGATTTCCTCGTCTTTCGGAAGGTAACCAGTGACGCCCCCGCAATTCCCTTCTCGGTTGCCCAATGGAACATCCCAAAAAACATCGCTCTCGCTGACTCGGATTTTAGCACACCGCGAAAGATCGACATGATAATTGGCGCTGCTCATTTCTACGCTTATCTGAAGCCTGGTCGCCTCCAGCTTGCGGCAAATGGTCCTTTGCTGGCCGAAACAGTGTTCGGTTGGCTGGCAACTGTAAAGTGCGACATGAAAGCCGAAGAAGCCAAACAAAAATCTATGGCAACTTGTCATGTGGCGACAGTTGTTCCCGTAGAAGAACTACTTTCCCGTTTTTGGAAGATAGAAGATGTTGGTGGATCAGACTATTCTATCGATGAGCAGAGCTGCGAGAATTACTACCGATATACAACCGATCGTGACTCTTCTGGGCGCTACATTGTGCGCGTCCCGAAGCACCCCGAATTCGAGCAGATGGTGGGAGAATCCAAAGGTGCTGCTCTCCGTCGGTTTGCCTGGCTCGAGCGGAGGCTGGAGAAGGACGCCGATCTCAAGAGTCAGTATCATGACTTCATGAGAGAATACATCGATCTTGGCCATATGGATCTGGTTCCCCCCGAATCGGAAAACGTTAAATCATGCTATCTCCCTCACCACCCCGTCGTGAAGGAGTCCAGTTCGACGACGAAAGTGCGAGTCGTGTTCGACGGCTCAGCCAAAACCAGCACCGGCCATTCGCTGAACGACTCTCTTCTTGTTGGCCCAGTCGTGCAAGACGAGCTGCTGACGATCATCATCCGATTCCGAAAATACCCGATAGCGTTGGTGGCGGACATAGCCAAAATGTATCGCCAAATTGTGGTGCACCCATCGGACCGATGCTTTCAGCGCATTCTGTGGCGCTTCAATCCCGACGAACCTGTTCGATCGTACGAGCTCCGCACCGTCACCTACGGTCTCGCCCCGTCTTCATTTTTGGCAACAAGAACTTTGTTGCAGTTGGTAGAAGATGAAGGCCGTCAGTTCCCAAACGCCTCCGCTGCTGTACGAAAAAGTGTGTATGTGGATGATTTGATTGCGGGCGCCAGCAGCGTCGAGGCCGCCGTCGCTCTCCGCACTGAGCTCGATCAATTAATGCTTCGTGGTGGATTTTGTTTCCGAAAGTGGTGCTCAAACTCTCTGAAAGTTCTCGCCGATGTTCCATCAGAGCTACTGGGCACACAATCATCGCTGAAGTTCGACCCTGAGGAGACGATCAAAACTCTCGGCATATGCTGGGAGCCCGAAGCTGATATTTTCCGATTCGACGTCAATGTTTCCCCGATTGATCAACCCCCGACAAAGAGGAGCATTCTTTCAGCCATCGCTAAACTGTACGACCCGCTTGGTTTAATAGCTCCCGTGGTGGTCGAAGCTAAGATTCTGATGCAGCATATCTGGTTGCTTGGCCTGGATTGGAACGAGGAAGTTACCCCGGAGTTGCGCATCAAATGGACCGATTTTTGCGAGCAGCTCCCCCATCTGCTGGAATTGCGAATCGACCGATTTGCTTTTGCCCACCAATTCCGCGACGCCCAGCTGCACTGCTTTGTCGACGCTTCAGAAGCAGCTTACGGGGCCTGCATTTATGCCCGCTCCGAAGCCCCCGATGGTACCGTTCAAGTGCACCTGTTGGCGTCGAAATCAAAAGTTGCCCCTCTCTCGCCAATTAGTATACCACGGTTAGAGCTCTGCGCCGCTCTTCTCGGCTCCCGTCTGTATACAAGAATAATCGCATCGTTGGACGTTGAATTTTCGTCGTGTTTTTTCTGGTCCGACTCTATGGTTGTGCTACAGTGGATGAAATCGCCGCCCCGAACGTGGAAAACTTTCGTAGCAAACCGTATCGCCGAAATTCAACATTCCACCCATGGTTCCCAATGGCTGCACGTTGCTGGTAAGCAAAATCCCGCCGACATCGTATCCCGAGGAGTATCAGCCGAACAGCTGATCCAAAGCGAGCTATGGAAACACGGTCCTGCTTGGCTTTCCGATCCCGTATCAACTTGGCCAAAACAATCCCTACCCGCTGTGCTTCCCCCCGAAGAAATCGAACAGAAAAAGACGACCATTCTGAGTGCTGTGATTGCGCCGCCCAACATGTTCGATAAGTTTTCGTCGTATCAAGAGCTGCTGCGCACAGTTGCTTACTGTTTGCGCTTTTTCAACAACGCCCATCCCCGAAAGCAGCCCGTTTCCGATCCGGTGCCCGCCGTGTGTGAGCTCCAACGAGCAAAGCTTTCTCTCACAAAGCTCGTTCAAGCTGACACTTTTCCCGAAGAACTTCAAGCGCTGAGAAAGGGGCAGCCAGTCCAAGCAAAATCTCAACTTCGTTTGCTTTCACCCTTTCTCGATTCCGAAGGCCTGATTCGCGTTGGTGGCCGGCTGAGGCTTTCCGATGCACCGTACGACATCAAGCACCCCATCGTCATTCCTGGTTTCCATCGCTTTACCAAAATGTTGCTGGAATTCCATCACAGAAAACTCCTCCATGGCGGCATAATGGCGACTCTGTCTGTGGTGCGAGACGAATTCTGGCCGCTAAGCGGTCGGCGAGCCGTCAGAAGTGTGGTTCGAAGCTGTCTTCGCTGCTGTAGAGCCAATCCCCATCCTATCCAGCAGCCCATTGGCCAGCTTCCCGTTTCCCGAGTAACCGCAAATGAAGCATTCGCTTGTACGGGTGTTGATTATTGCGGTCCATTATTTTTGAAACCAACTCATCGAAAAGGTGCATCCCGCAAGTGCTACGTTGCAGTTTTCGTTTGTCTGAGTACAAAAGCCGTTCACTTAGAGCTAGTGAGTGACCTGACCACCAACGCGTTCCTGATGGCACTGAACCGATTTATTGCGAGGAGGAACAAGCCGAATCATCTGTACTCAGACAACGGAACCAATTTCATCGGCGCCAAAAATGCACTTCACCAACTGTACACCATGCTGCAGTCTGAATCAGACTGCGATCAAATCTCCCGACACTTGGCTGAAGACAACATCCAGTGGCACCTCATCCCGCCCCGTGCTCCCAACTTCGGCGGCCTCTGGGAGGCCGCAGTTAAGGTCGCCAAAACCCATCTCGTACGCCAGCTTGGTGCCTCTCTTCTCAGCTATGAGGAGCTGACCACTGTGTTGACCACCATCGAAGGTTGTATGAACTCCCGCCCGTTAACAGCTCTTTCTGAGGACCCGAACGACCTCCAAGCCCTTACGCCCGCGCACTTTTTGGTGCGTAAATCGATGAGCCCGCTTCCCGAACCCGACGTGCGTGACATCCCGATGAACCGACTCAGCCGCTATCAGCTGCTGCAACAGTATTGGCAGAATTTTTGGCATCGATGGCGAAACGAATACCTGAAGGAGTTGCAAACCCAGCAGTCTGCCAACCCAAAGCGATATCAGCTGAAGACCGGTCAAGTGGTGATCCTGAAGGACGAATCGCTCCCTCCTACGCGTTGGCCGCTGGCGCGTATCCTGGAGATCTTCCCCGGACCCGATGGAGTTTCCCGAGTGGCTACTCTTCGAACATCGAGTGGAATCCTGAAGCGAGCTGTATGTAAAATTTGCCCATTACCATGTATGTTTGAAGAGGAAAATGTTAACTAGTTTGAAATATGATTAATTTCAAAGGTGGCCGGAAATGTTAGATCTAAAATCGAATAATCACTGTGGAATTGTTTGCCATAAAATTTTATTTTCTCATTCTTTGCGTTCCTTTTTGCTTCCGTGCCACCGTCATCAATTTGTACTACCTAGCGATCATTAAAGACAGAATACAAAAGCAAGTTGTACCGATCACGCGACATTTTTAATACGCTCCCGAAAATCACAAAAATTAGATTATTTAATCCCGTGATTTATCCCCCGAAATCGGCGCAAGTGCCTTTCACGCGATTTGTGGACTATCTTACCGTCTCCCGTTCGTTTGACGAACCGAGTGAACGTTTTACCCGGAAAATACCCTTTGCCCATACTTGGTGCTCCCGAATTGTGTTTGATACCCGCTGGAAGTGCGATCATCTGCCCGCCCCGCAATCCGATTGTTGAAGAGACCCCGAGTGCCTATCCCGACAACCCGCAAACCCATAAACCCGTCCCGAACAGCTCAACTGGTGCGTTCTGCACAGTTTTCTCCTTAATAATAAATTTGAATTAAACATTACTTAGGTTTCAACGTCGATGGAAGTTCTATCAACTGGAACTCGCTGGAACCTACACCTTTCACACGCCGAATTTGAGACAATACAAGTTATGGGTCTTCGGCTGTGATAGACTTTTTAAAAAAGCAGCTATCAATCTGACGGTCAACCAAAGACTGACTTGATCAATCAATTTATTTCTCTGATTCAAATTACAGATTTTTCTTACTACTAAAGATGCGGTTTCCCCACGCGCCGATAGCGTCAGCATAAAATGTGCCTCTTGATCCCGATGCGTCGCTGGATTTCTGCTGTCGTATGATTTAGGCTAGTTTAGATTGATATGGGGATAACTTACATAATGTTCTTCAAGGTACTGCAAATCAACTCATTACATTGTCATTTAGAGAATTTAACACAGGAAAAGACAACGCTCTAAAAATTTCTACGAGGTACTTTCATTTCACATGATACTAAATAACTTTTACTTGATTTCACAATTTTAAGGCGACACTTCCAATTTTTGATATACAATTGAAAAATATTCTTATAAACCTGCATCTAAAAATTCTTAACTTATTTGTGTCTGTCCCGGTTTTTCTTCTCGGATCCTTGAACTTCCAAAAAATCGATCCACATCGCACTAGTTTACCATGTTTACCAACTACCTTCCGAGACCTCAATCAAACCGTGCGAGCCTTCAATTGAAGGACACAGTTTTTGATACGTGGTACAGTCACAAATTCCTTTCGACAATGTCCCCCAGTGGATTCTTGTTTGTATTCCATTACCAGGAGTGTGTTGTTTTGTGTACTCTAGGAAAAAAGGTGCTATTTTTAAAAATCTATTTGCCTGGATGTATCCCATATCGCCCACTTGGTCTCGCTCCATCGTTATGTCTCCCTTTTTTCTCCACAGACCGGTCTTTTTCAGCCATTCCATCCCACAAACAGGAGCACTATCAGCAGGTGATGGCCACCAAAGTCAATCCCGGGGTGCCGAAGTGTGTCACTGCACTAGCCAACCGTCATGATCCTTCTGTAGGTTTTAGTGGCTTCTGATCCAGACTCGGGAAAGGACAACGACGGACGACGCACGGTGGAAATAACGACGAAGAGAAAGTGAGAGAGCGGGTGAGAGCGAGTGAAAGTGAGCAAACATCAGGCCTTTGTGGTTGCCTAACGATGGGGGCAGAGTGGATATGTTACGGCCGCAGACGGGATAGGGCAGGACCAGTCATGTGCTGGAAGCCGTTAGAATTTGTTTTGAAGAATATTCAAGGCTGTTGAAAAAAAAAAAACGACAGCCATATTTTTAAATAAAAAACTAGTAAAGCTTTATGAAGTTTTGTTGGTTACATATCTATGAACGAGAGAGATTTTTTCTTTCTTTTAATTTTTTTTTGACGTCCGGATTAAAATGTTTGAAGTAATCTATAGTCATATAGGACATTCTTGTAAAAATTAAAAACTGGCGAACCAACCAAATTGACCGGAAAGGTGAAAATCCACCACCACGTGATGGTGCGCCCGACATCCATGTGATTTTTCGTAACCTAGCTTTTGCAACATATTTATTGGGGGTTTGTTCCTGCTTGAGACTAGTTTCAAGGACGCAGTAGCAGTAAGTTATTATATCCTGCTTACAAAGTAAGAATACTGCTTTTGAGTTTTTTTTCTATAGTCAGAAGGCCCCCGGAATACAAATGGAAATATTTTTTTTATATAATTGGTAATATTTTGAACACATATCTACACAGTTCTATATTTTTTCTGTAAAACGAATCTTCATAATAAAAAACTATCTCCACACACTTTGGTTTACACATGTCTTTCAAAAATTTTAGGAACAAATACGCTTGTTAGCTTGCATTTCAATGAACTACTTAGTATTAATCGTTAAGAACTAGTAAAACTCTGCTACTCAATGTTTCAAGGCTGCGGGTCCGCGCTCGATGAATCAACATTTTTCTCGTAAGATTCAAACAATGATATAAACCGAATGTATATATGTAAGGTTGTCCGTTTAAATTTTCAATCATCAACATGAAAGAAGTCACATTCAAAAATCTTCCTAGTTCCTGAGGATTTCATCAATTCAATCGAAGAAACAGCACAGCGATTAATCTTAATCATTTTATTAAAATTTTGTTAGAAAATAAATACATGTTTTCTTTTCTCTTTCTATTCCAGGTAGAACCTCTTATAGTCAAATCGTATGTAAGTACAATTCTCCTTCGATTTGAGATATTTATATATCAGAATCGTTAACATGTCAACAGTTTTGAGTACTGGTTACAAAATCAAACCAAATAAAACTAGCTGTTTGTTGTTTGAAACTTTGTTTGCTGTTTGTAAGGTTGTTTTGACATCTGAAACATTATCACTAAAAGGAGCTCAAAACTTCAAATTTCAATTATACAGATATTAGAAAAATGAGTAAAATTATTAACTTTATCTCAGAAATAGCCAAGAAATTCAAACTCATGTTAACGACTTTAATGATCAGAATTTTTAGAAACGGCTAAACTATCATAAAACAACAAAAATGACAAAACTGACAAAAAATGGCAAAAATGACAAAAATGACAAAAATGACAAAAATCACAAAAATGATAAAAAGCCAACAATGACAAAAATGCAAAAATGACAAAAATCCCAAAAATCACAAAAACCAAAACAAAACCACAAAAATCACAAAAGGACAAAAGAGACAAAAATGACAAAAATGACAGAAATGACCGAAATGACAAAAATGGCAAAAAAGACAAAAATTACAACAATGACAACAATGACAAAATTGACAAAAATGACAGAACTGACAAAAAAAGACAAAAATAACTAGATGGAAGCAACGACAAAAATGACAATAATGACAAAAATGACAAAAATGATAAAAATGACAAATGACAAAAATGACACAAATGACAAAAATGACAAAAATGACAAAAACAACAAAAATGAAAAAGATGACAAAACTGACAAAAATGACAAAAATGACAAAAATGACAAAAATGACAAAAATGACAAAAATGACAAAAATGACAAAAATGACAAAAATGACAAAAATGACAAAAATGACAAAAATGACAAAAATGACAAAAATGACAAAAATGACAAAAATGACAAAAATGACAAAAATAACAAAAATGACAAAAATGACAAAAGTGTCAAAAATGACAAAAATAACGAAAATGACAAAAATGACAAAAATGACAAAAATGACAAAAATGACAAAAATGACAAAAATGACAAAAATGACAAAAGTGTCAAAAATGACAAAAATAACGAAAATGACAAAAATGACAAAAATGACAAAAATGACAAAAATGACAAAAATAACAAAAATGACAAGAATGACAAAAATGACAAAAAAGACAAAAATGGCGAAAAAGACAAAAATAACAAAAATGACAAAAATGGCAAAAATGGCGAAAATGACAAAAATGACAAAAATGACAAAAATGACAAAAATGACAAAAATGACAAAAATGACAAAAATAACAAAAATGACAAAAATGACAAAAATGAAAGAAATGACAAAAATGAAAAAATAACAAAAAATACAAAAATGGAAAAATGACAAAAATGGCAAAAATGGCACAAATGACAAAAATGACGAAAATGACGAAAATGACAAAAAATACAAAATCGACAAAAATGACAAAAATGACAAAAATGACAAAAATGACAAAAATGACAAAAATGACAAAAATGACAAAAATGACAAAAATGACAAAAATGACAAAAATGACAAAAATGACAAAAATGACAAAAATGACAAAAATGACAAAAATGACAAAAATGACAAAAATGACAAAAATGAAAAAAATGACAAAAATGACAAAAAATGACAAAAATGACAAAATCGACAAAAATGACTAAAATGACGAAAATGACAAAACTGACAAAAATGACAAAAATGACAAAAATGACAAAATCGACAAAAATGTCAAAAATTACAAAAATGACAAAAATGACAAAAATGACAAAAATGACAAAAATGACAAAAATGACAAAAAATTACAAAAATGACAAAATCGACAAAAATGACAAAAATGACAAAAATGATAAAATGACAAAAATGACGAAAATGACAAAAATGACAAAAATGACAAAAATGACAAAAACAACAAAAATGACAAAAACGACAAAAATGACAAAAATGACAAAAATGACAAAAATGACAAAAATGACAAAAATGACAAAAATGACAAAAACAACAAAAATGACAAAAATGACAAAAATGACAAAAATGACAAAAATGACAAAAATGACAAAAATGACAAAAATGACAAAAATGACAAAAATAACAAAAATGACAAAAATGACAAAAATGACAAAAATGACAAAAATGACAAAAATGACAAAAATGACAAAAATGACAAAAATGACAAAAATGACAAAAATGACAAAAATGACAAAAATGACAAAAATGACAAAAATGACAAAAATGACAAAAATGACAAAAATGACAAAAATGACAAAAATGACAAAAATGACAAAAATGACAAAAATGACAAAAATGACAAAAATAACAAAAATGACAAAACTGACAAAAATGACAAAAATGACAAAAATGACAAAAATGACAAAAATGACAAAAATGACAAAAATGACAAAAATGACAAAAATGACAAAAAAGACAAAAATGGCAAAAAAGACAAAAATGACAAAAATGACAAAAATGACAAAAATGACAAAAATGACAAAAATGACAAAAATGACAAAAATGACAAAAATGACGAAAATGACAAAAATGACAAAAAATTACAAAAATGACAAAAATGACAAAAATGATAAAAATGACAAAAATGACAAAAAATTACAAAAATGACAAAAATGACAAAAATGACAAAAATGACAAAAATGACAAAAATGACAAAAATGACAAAAATGACAAAAATGACAAAAATGACGAAAATGACAAAAATGACAAAAATGACAAAAATGACAAAAATGACAAAAATTACAAAAATTACAAAAATGACAAAAATGACAAAAATGACAAAAATGACAAAAATGACAAAAATGACAAAAATGACAAAAATGACAAAAATGACAAAAATGACAAAAATGACAAAAATGACAAAAATGACAAAAATGACAAAAATGACAAAAATGACAAAAATGACAAAAGTGTCAAAAATGACAAAAATGACAAAAATAATGAAAATGACAAAAATGACAAAAATGACAAAAATGACAAAAATAACAAAAATGACAAAAATGACAAAAATGACAAAAATGACAAAAATGACAAAAATGACAAAAATGACAAAAATGACAAAAATGACAAAAATGACAAAAATGACAAAAATGACAAAAATGACAAAAAGGACAAAAATGACAAAAATGACAAAAATGACAAAAATGACAAAAATGACAAAAATGACAAAAATGACAAAAATGACAAAAATGACAAAAATGACAAAAATGACAAAAATGACAAAAATGACAAAAATGACAAAAATGACAAAAATGACAAAAATGACAAAAATGACAAAAATGACAAAAATGACACAAATGACACAAATGAAAGAAATGACAAAAATGAAAAAAATGACAAAAATAACAAAAAATACAAAAATGGAAAAGTGACAAAAATGGCAAAAATGGCACAAATGACAAAAATGACAAAATGACGAAAATGACAAAAATTACAAAATCGACAAAAATGACAAAAATGACAAAAATGACAAAAATGACAAAAATGACAAAAATGACAAAAATGACAAAAATGACAAAAATGACAAAAATGACAAAAAATGACAAAAATGACAAAAATGACAAAATCGACTAAAATGACTAAAATGACGAAAATGACGAAAATGACAAAACTGACAAAAATGACAAAAATGACAAAAATGACAAAATCGACAAAAATGACAAAAATGTCAAAAATGACAAAAATGACAAAAATGACGAAAATGACAAAAATGACAAAAAATTACAAAAATGATAAAAATGACAAAATCGACAAAAATGACAAAGTGACAAAAATGACAAAAATGACAAAAATGACGAAAATGACAAAAATGACAAAAATGACAAAAATGACAAAAATGACAAAAATGACAAAAATGACAAAAATTACAAAAATTACAAAAATTACAAAAATGACAAAAATGACGAAAATGACGAAAATGACAAAAATGACAAAAAATTACAAAAATGATAAAAATGACAAAATCGACAAAAATGACAAAGTGACAAAAATGACAAAAATGACAAAAATGACGAAAATGACAAAAATGACAAAAATGACAAAAATGACAAAAATTACCAAAATTACAAAAATTACAAAAATTACAAAAATTACAAAAATTACAAAAATTACAAAAATTACAAAAATTACAAAAATGACAAAGATGACAAAATTGACAAAAATGACAAAAATGACAAAAATGACAAAAATGACAAAAATGACAAAAATGACAAAAATGACAAAAATGACAAAAATGTCAAAAATGACAAAAATGACAAAAATGATAAAAATGACAATAATGACAAAAATGACAAAAATGACAAAAATGACAAAAATGACAAAGATGACGGAAATGACAAAAATGACAAAAATGACAAAAATGACAAAAATGACAAAACTGACAAAAATGACAAAAATGACAAAAAATGACAAAAATGACAAAAACGACATAAATAATAAAAATAGCAAAAATGACAAAAATGACAAAAATGACAAAAATGACTAAAATGACAAACTTCTGAACGAGTAGTGAGTCATTTATTAAGATTGTTTTACAATTTCTATAAGAAGTCATCGTTGTTTCAAAAAATCGTAACTCAAAACTCTTAGCACATCGACTTAAAAATTTCTGATTTCTTTTCCAAACGAAACGTGAATTAAACATTCATTTCACCAAAAAAATTAAGACGAAACGTGGCGATCAATTGAACAATTGCGAAATTTTGAACAATTCGCTCAATCAATTATTCAGTTTTCGATCTCGGTGTAAGTTAGGTCCTGGTCGTGAGGCGAGAACATCATCAATAAATTATCCAATTTTCACGCAATTGTTTTTGCGGGACATCGCCATTCAGACCAGTTAAGGTGAATGTTTACCCTGGATCGCTGACAGACAGTCGACACGACAATATTCTAAACCTGACGAATCCACGTTCGTCGAAGTGGATTATTTTTCAAGGTTTCATTTTTTTTGCTGTTTTCCATCATTTGTGGACCTTGGCTGGTATCGTAAAGGTTATGCAAAACAGCGCGTCGTTTCATTAAATCGAATGGATCAATTGCTAATTTCCCAGCGGAGTATGGCCGAACCATTTTTTATGATGGTGGTGTTTGATTAAATTGAATTGTGATTATATATGCGAGTTTGTCCTGTTTGTGTTCCTCCTTATTACAGTTTCTTTTTTTTTACTCGTGGGTATCACTCGTCGAACCATTATGAATTTTATTATCGTATGGGATGTGGGGTGTGCGTTCTATACACACTCGGGATTGGGAAATTGAGCACCGTTTGGCTAGCATTTTATTGGCTTCGTCGGCAAATTGGTTCTGGGCTCTGACGACATGCCCGAAGGAAGGTCACCGATACGTTGGAAAATTTGACCGATTTTGCAAACCAAAATTTTACAACAAGCTCCGGTGTCAATAAGCTAGCTTCTGTCTGTATCATTTTTGGCTGAATTTTTGAAAATTAACTTGATCTTAAAAGAGTTAATGATTTTTTAAAACCTTTTCAAACAGTTGGCATCAAGAATTTCAAAAATAGGATTTTAACTTTTTAATGCATTTTCTGTTGCAAATTTGAAATGTTTCAAATATATAACGAAGGGTCGAGTAGGAACCCTTTAAAAAAAATCTGATTTTTTTTAAATATTTGTTTAGGATGAATTGAAATCTGATTTATATCTATTGGATTTCTGGCTGGCTTCGTTTCGCAATCCCTTATGAAATTCTTCCACATTTCACCTCGCTAGAGTTCCAACTATTTTGCGCACGATTTGACCACCGTATTTTGTTAATTCAATCGGAAAACAGCTTTTTTATCTAGACATTATGTCCGGGGTTTTTCTTTCGAACCAAAAATGAAAAATTGACCTTCTTTTCCACTTTTCCAATCGTTTCAAATTTCAGCTTATCATTAGAACCTCTAGGAATCCTTTAACGATTTAACCACAAAAAGTACGCCCTATGCAGTTGAAATTTGATAACTGAAATTTCGACTCAGTAAAACGTCTGCGAAATGAATTATTACGTAGGTATGAATCTCCAAAAGCGACTTTAAACTCGCCTGGGGCTAGTTGAATTTTGCATCTTCCGACACGTGCTGGAGAAGTATCCTTCCACCCCCTCCGGATCATCGCCGGAAAATTCTTCTATTTGTGTGTGGTTGCATGGCGTAAATAAGTACGAACGAAGAGGGACACAAGGCAAAACGTGATGAAACCCCCCAGAGGAAGCCCTTTACGACATACAATGTGTGCTGTTCCCTTTCGGTTGGTGTTGTTGTTGGTACATTTTGTGCAAACCGGCGAAAAAAAAACACGGATTTTCCACCTGACAAAAACATACGACTATCGGCTGGCCCATCGCAGACGGTTTCTTGCCTTTGACGCAGTAAAGTCGTCGTCTCCACTTCCGCGTGTGACCGAGGTTTCGGGAAAGCTGCTGACAGGACCTCGTTGTGCTTCTTCGGAAAAGGAAAAACCATCTCTCGAACGAACGGTGGCATCAAGTGTGAGAATATCTTCAACAACCAGCCGGAATTGCGACAGGGACACACTTTCCATTGTTTTCCAGCTCGCCAAGTTCAAGTTACATTATATCCGGAGAGCTTTCTGGCTTTGGTGGTGCACTTGAGTTGAAGTGGTGTTGTTCAGTTGCGGTTTCCTTTCGTTGGAGTTCTATTTCTGATAAGCTACCCCCAATTCAAACCAGTGCAGTGCGAAGGAATATAGATTTGCGTGATTGATTTCAAGTGAAGGTACAGCGACGAACGTGGGCTTCTTTGAGTGCATTTTTAACAAGCGTGCAGTGATTTTTACTCAGCCGGCTACTCATTGGATACGTAACTGTTTCACCCTAGTGCCTTGAAATTTAATTAGTGTTCAGCTAAGCTGAAGAGGATATATTATCGAACGTCTTTATAAAGGTAATTTTAAAATTCCTAAAACTGAGGGAATTTTGTCCTATATCCACGAAAAACCATATAAAAACCACGTAAAACAAATTTATGACGGTCACCATGAAATATAAAAAAATGTCTGATCGAATCGCTCTTTGGTGCCACAGAAAATTACCATTTAAAATCGTAAATCTTATCGAGTTCTGTTCTATTCATAATATTCCATGGATTTTGTTCTGATAGCGTTTACTATAAAAACCAATATAATTCTACATTTTTATGAGTGTATCGTTCATCCTTCGCAAAATTGTTCGACGTTATCCTCAATGACTTTATTTTCCTTTTTTTGTTTTTAAACAAAAAAAATATTGACTGTTGAATGAAAGATACAATACAATATTTTGTAATAAAAATACGTTAGATTACAAAAGACTAAACTATTGAATAAACTTCAGATAATTGAACTTGCCTTTCGTGATTGGTGAGAAATAATCAACATTGCACAGTGAACCAAATTAAAGGTGCTGGAAACAAGCATCAAAAAACAAGCATCAAAATTTCATTATACAACGTCGAGAATCTCACTTCATCATAGGAGCCAATAACGACGCCGGCCAAGTCCATGTAGTCGATAGGAGGAAGGGAAGTGCAGCACATGTGGAGAAATGTTTAGCGGAGACCGGCTGTAGGGGAAAGGTTTCCTAAATGGGCCTATCGGGTTAAATGACCCTACGGCTGTTTGATGAAATGGCTGACTAGACAGCTTATCTGACCAATGCATTTTGAGGGTGATACGCTTCGAACATAAGGCAAGAAAGAATTTTATGAATATACAAACTCAAAAAAATTTAAAAAATCGAACAAGGTTTTGAAACATTTTGTACGTCTAAACAAACTTGTACGTCTCGGTGGTCGAGTGGTTAGCGTGGTAAGACGGTAATCGCTGGTCCACTGATGGCATGGGTTCGATTCCCATCTCGGTACTGGTTGTTAAATGTTAATCTTAAGTTGTCCACGTCATTTATTCAGTCTGTAAAGCCTAAATCGGCTAAGACGGTGTATGTCTTTTCAAATATTTCGACATTTAAAAATTATACGTAAAGAAGCTTAAAACAAAAACTAGGATGGTTTTTGTTTCTTACTCAAATAAACTTAAGAAATTAAACATATTTCAGCTTTTGTGAAGGTTTAATAATGATTATATAGTGGAATAATAGAGTGTTTTTGTATGCCCCCATCATGTTTGTAAAATGCCTCCATCCTAAAATATAAGTTAAATAGAATAAATAAAGAATTTTTATCACTGAAACTTCAAATCTAAGCTCTAAATAACATCTTATGAGAGAATTGACGATCTAAAAAACAGATTTGAGAAAGTTTTTCTCATGGATGTACTGCCTCCATAGTATGGCAACCCTAACTTTTGTTTTATTCCATAAAATTATGTATATTATAGATTTCTATGAAACTTCAGCTTTGTCGTACGGAAATTATTACTTTCTAGCTGTTTCAATGAAATTATACGGAAATATTGCCCAAAAAACAGAAATTTTGTTCAAAACATAAATAGGCGCATTTAGCCCGCACGGTTTGAGGTTCGGCATTTTAGACAACACTTATAATAAAATCATTTTCTTGGAAACAGAAGAAAATTTCAACGTAAAAATTACTCTTATGTATAGAAAACAGATGCCTGCACACGTGCATATAGTTTCTGTACACATATTCGATGTGATATTTGATTAAATCAGTATTCTGCTTAATAGGCGCATATAGCCCGCTCCTCCCCTACACCAATGTTCCGAAAAGCAATCAAAATAAACGCTCAGGATGCGTTTCCTGTTGGATACATTCTGACTGTATAATAGGAAAGCGCCTCTCGCAACTGCTTCGCCCGACTGGTATGCAATCTCGATCAGCGCTCTACTCAGCAATGCCAACCGAGTCCCATCATTCAGAATCATCGGGTTTGCAAACTTCGCATATCGGAGATGAGTGAGATACCAACTGATCCATTCTGAATGTCACTCACTCAGTATCCGCCTGGCTGATTAGAAATTGAAAAGACGGCGGAAGTGACCATCTTTCCATCACAAACACAACTACAGTTAGATTTTATTCTTACTGTAGTAAAAAAAGCTGTAAAATCAAATAAATTTTTATAATTGGCTATGTTTAAAATCAAACAACATTTGCTAATGATCGGTTACATCTATCACTCGCTCACTGCCTGAACCATTCACTCCTGATCCTAGCCCAACATGATTCGCCGTATGCATCGCTCAATGGTGAGATTCCAATTTGATGATAGTGCTGCACTGTTTTGACAGCAAACATCGTGCGAGGTGATCTGTATTTTAGCGATGAATAGAACGATCGATGATCGGATAAGTCCAGTAGCAATCAATAACAAAACCCGATCGCTGTACGTTCACTTGCGAAGTGCAATCAGGAATATTTATTGAAAATGAGTGATTTTCGGAACACTGCCCTACACCAGCCCTCCACAAATTTCCCCGCTGAGTGTTTGGGGAGAGGGTAGTGTGGCACGGAAAATCATCTTGGTAGGCAATGAAGCCACGTTGGAGTTATGCTCATAACACCTACAATTCCTAAGTTTCCTATAGAAACTCCTGATCATTCCTTAAGAGGCCATATTTCAAGAAATTTCCTAATTTTATAGGCGTTTTTTTCACTGGGACTGTATTTTTGAGATTCTGAGTGCTTTTCAACCGACAGTTGCTCTAGCTATAGTCTTTTGAAGGTATCTGGAGGATAAAACCGATGAAAAATTGAAAATACCTCTAAAACTTACGTGTCCTTTTACCAGACATAGAAGTGTCCGTCCGATGTAGCAACTTCTCAAGCACGTTGACCAGAATTCGCTGGTTTTGCTACGGGTGGCCAATGAGAAGCCTAATACGCATTCCACCGTTGAAAACGGTTTAAATTTCCGTTAATCGTTGCGAGTTATGGGCTATTTGCTGAGTAGCAAAAATTACTTCAAATGGTGCATCCTCAAAGTTTTTGTTTGTTTTGTTTACTTCTATGAGGCCTTGCTTGCCTGGGTTGCTGTATATCAACAAAGGGTCTGGAAATTGTTGGAACGCTTAGGTAAACGTATTCCCATCCTTAGATTTGTGCAAACAATGTAATTGAAATACTGAAAGTGTCCATTTTACACGCTGTGTCCGTCTTTCCCGACTTTCCACTTGCTTTTTTTTGACATATTTGGATATCGCATTGAGTGCAACGACTTAAGTGAACGTCACCTGTATGCAGCCAGAAAGGAGTGAGCAATATCATGAATTCTCGATTTTAGAGGCTGGACGAAATCAGAGACTTTTTACACTGTGACACTTATCAAAAACCACAAAAGTGTTCACTATTGCAGTCAATGAACAAACTCGTATAAGGGCCAGATATGCCAGTCAACCACCAAAACTGGTATTTTGGACTCGCTGGGTGTGCTTATGACAGCTTTTATCTTGGAAACAGTACATCTTAGTTCTTGGATAAAACTAAGCATTCCTCGGATACACTGATCCATGTCCATGAGGGGTCTTGAAGGGTGAAATAATTGCGAAATTTGCGATACATTCAACAGGGCATAACTTGTTTATCATTAATCAACATATTTAGCACACTTTCTCATGGATGTGTATTGTTTACATGCTTTCAAACTCGAAGTCGTGTTTTTCGATTCAACGAAAATGAAGGTGAACCAACGCAAGTCGAGAAAACAAATTCTTTCCAAACACCTGAAATTTTCTGACCTGTCGCAACGGAAGTTGGGAAAAATATTGAACATTCACCATTCAACCGTCTCCAGAGTGTTGAAGCGGTTCCAGGAGCAGTTGACGTTGGACACAGGCAAAGGAGCTGGAAAAAGCTTTGTCCAGAATGCAAAGGAGAGAGCTGAACTACATACATACACAGAACTTCCCAAACCGCGATGAGCGACAACATCGACGGCTAAAACTCGGGTATGGAAGCTCTACGAGAAGATGCTGACAAAATTGATGGACGACGAAACGTATATAAAAGCTGATTTTAATCAAATTCCGGGTCCGGGGTTGGAGTTTTTTTACCGGCCAGAGTAAGTTTGATGTGGACCACAAATTTAAAAAGAAGAAAATGTTGAAGTTCGCCAACAAATATCTCGTTTGGCAGGCCATCTGCTCTTGCGGACTGAGGAGTGAGCCTTTCGTGACAAAGGGCACAGTAAATGGCGAGATCTACAAATTTGAGTGTCTAGAGGGGCGCTTTTTGCCACTATTCTAAAAGTGTCCTAGAGTGGTATGAGGCCAATTCTGTCCATTTTTTTTTCTAAAGGACATGAACCCGCCAAACTGTGCGGAGATGCGCCCGGTGGAACACTACTGGGCAATAATGATGCGGGAACTTCGGAAGAGCAAGAAGACAGTCAAAGACGAGAAGGACATGTTAAATGGAGAAAAAAAATGAGAAACTAATATCGGATGACACTTTAAAGACTTTGATGGAGGGCGTCAAGCGAAAATGTGTTCAATTTTACACTCGAGGCTTCATCGATTGACTTTTCTTTTGATTTTCTTTTGGTTTGATTCTAAACATTATAAGAAAATTGGCATGACATTCTCGGCGTCGCAATAATTTCGTGTTCGCCCTTTACGCCCCACGTTTCTTTGAGAGGATTCGACAATCATGAAAACATGTTCAGTTGATCACGGGATATCGCTGGTATGGTTCTTAGCCTGGGCTTTGTAAAGGTACAGGCCAACCCTGAGTCAGGCCTCCGAAGCGGCTTCAGGTGCGGATGCAGACGAGAGAGCAATTTCATTCCCGTTTGGCAGAAGGCAGCTTGCTAAATCACTAGCGACTTTGGTAGACCCCATCAAAGAGGTCCAAGAGCTGATGTTTTTTTTTTATTAGTTGTTAACCCAGGTGGTAAATCCAATTTACGGATTGCACTCCAAGGCGCGGCGAGCCACCGCGTCCCCCCGGTTTGCTACTCTGGGTCCATGGGTGCAATTGGACGACTCATGATACAATGCTAAGCAGGCCTCGGCATCGTCGAAATAAAAAATCGAAAGTGAAATTTCCTGTCATTCGCCTCATCTCACCGTTAGTCGATTTCGAGCACATCATTCTCATCTGTCAGATCGAAGCAAACACTTTTCTGCTCACTACTCATGTGAAACAAATGTTCTTCGATTTCTTTCCGTCATATTCTCATCTCATTGCAATATTCACAGTCGAAAATTTCAACGACGAGAGAAACTACTCGAAAGCAGTGCCTTCAGTTTCAACGTCAGGAGGCTTTCATTTTCGTTTCGAATATTCAGCTTCCAGCTCAGTGAGCAGTTTCAATTCTGCATCCGCCCGCTTACTGCAGGTCACATGCAATGCACATCAATGGAGGTTGGTAGTTTTCATTTTTTCCCCACAAATTGAGTTTTAAGTTTATTTATCTGAGCAGGTAAATCCACAACGACGGAAGGTAAAACCCACCCGCTTGGAGAGGTCCATCACGGCAACGATCACAGATCTCCTGAGCCAAAACTGGAAACATAACGGTGAAAATGGTTTGGGCTTTCTGGCTGGACCCTCCGGGTTATATCGATTTCAAGATGGTACAGTCGCTAGCGGCCGTATCGAGGCGCAAAAGGTAACCGTTTTGGGGCAACCGATGCCGCCCAGGCTAGTCCGGAAGAAGCTGAGAGTTGACCCCGGTGCTACATAAACTACTCCTAATGCTACTCCAAGTTAATCGACAAGGTTCCGAAGCGATTTTTTTGAATTTTTAGTATAAGCAAAAAATGAGTTAAATTATAACTATAAATAAACTGAAATTAATTATATTACATTTTTATAGATTTCTATTACATTTTGAAAGATTTTCATCAAATTTATATAGATTTTTGAAACATTTGAACATACTGATGTCTTAGAAACTGTTTGTTTACATTTCTCGGTTTGGCGGAGGTTTTTGACCGACGCACAGTCACAAATGTATGTTTGCTTGACATTTAGCACCATATTCGACGTGCATATTTTGTGGAAAAAACGACCGAGCAAATCAAAACAAATGTTTTTTGATTTTTCTTTAGTTGTAGGTTACCTCACTCCTTATTTTGTTTTGCTCACTGAAAGGACTGACGAAAGCGCCGATGAAATTTCCGATTGAAGAAAAACTGCTCGAATGAGAAGAAACATCGTTTCGCATTGAAGCTGACGTTTGCTGTCTTCACTTCACACTGACGTTGAGAGCAAATGAAAGTGAGACGAAGAAACTGAACATGAAGGAGAAAAGAATATAGAGCTAAGTGAGAGTGAAGAGTGAATAATCGAAATCGAAACTACATGAATGGTTAGCAAAATGAAGCTCACTGGGCTCGTTAGTGAGCGACGATTGCTTTGTGAATGTGAATATGCCAGGGCCTGATGCTAAGGAACACTGTACCCCCTACGCCATAAAGTCCACCTGGGGCCACTGACCTTTGTTCCCACCTCGAACTGTTTGACACACTTTGTTTCAATAGTGGGAGGTCATTTCGCGCTAGTGCGCTCCAAGGCAATACTCGTTTCCGAATCCTCTATCAGCAATACCTCATTCTAACACAACTCGATGCGCAACCCCTCCTCTGACGAGTTAGGACCCGACATCTCATCGTGTAAATGAGGTCCTCACGCAGCGCAACTACGAACTTCGTGAATCCTGTCGGACTTCCTGGACACAAAGCGAGTTGTCGACGACACTTTCTCTGTTCAAACACGCGGGTAGGGGGGGTAAGCCCCCTGAGCCACGTGTAGGACTCAGACTCCTCCGAACTCACAAATAGTGTTGGCTTAAGTCACCACTCAGCGCAACTACTCGATCTTCAAGTCGGGCGCTTTACTCACCCGAAGCGCAGATCGAGCTATAGACCGCCCTCATCAGGTCACACTCGCGGTTCAGGCGCAACAATTCCCGAAACGCGTGTCGAACCCTGACACCTCCGGCAAACTGTGCCTCTCAGACACTGACGTGTAAAACACGTCTCAAGTGATCGGCCCACCATTGGCCACCACTTTGCGCATCTACCGAAGCGCAAAACGAGTTGGCGATCGGTCTCCATCCGGTCACGTCTGCATATCAGGGTCATGACCCCCCCGAAAGCGTGTTGGACCATCACGCACACACCCAAGTACTGGTACCTAAGTATTCGGGTGCACTACTTCTTCCGCGCGGGTTTGGCAGACCCGTCGACAGCCTCTAGTGGGTTTGGTGTAGTTCTCTTGGCCGTACGTCTGCAATATGCCGGACTTGCAGACACGTTTCCACTCTGCACCACGGGGAGGTGGAACTACGTCGCAGAGCTGATGTATGTATGTATGTATGTATGGTTCCCCCATCGGTAGCAAGGTCCAGCCTATATCTGTCTGGCTTGCCCTTCGAATTGCTTTTCAGGCTTCCACGGCCGATGGTTCGTTGAGGGAAGGCATCCAACCTTCAGAGACCTACAATGGTTGGCAATCCACTCCGCTTGCAATAGTCTCTTCAGATTAACCCCAGATGCATTCTCTCTGAAATATATGATTATTTATACAATGAAACACATCTTATTTTTCGGCAACTTATGGGTTTCGAAACCAAAAGTTTTTCTTTCCGATACCGAGAATCGAACCCAGTACGCTTGGGTTACCAGACTCGCGCCAGCCTATCCACTAAGCCACATCAGCGCTTATTTGACTAAAGTATGGACTTATATGCAATTATTCAGTTTACTTGGCCAATCCCGAAAGCAGCTTACACCATACCCGGCACCATGGCTTCGTGTAAACTATTATGTTGTGATTGTATAAAGCATGGATCACGACAAATCTGGACGCACTAGACGCATAGGAATACTCCTATCGGACCAGTAAGTAACCAAACCGGGCATCGAAGCAGAATTTAGTAGCCAAAGGACGTGCCCAGAAGTTATACAACAAGATTCCAACGAAGTTCGACGGATGCATCCGCTTGGATGACGAAACGTACGTGAAGATGGATTTTGGGCAGCTTCCTGGCCAAAAATTTTATAAAGCCACTGCAGTGGTGCATTGCACTGGTCGGGGTAATGTCCCCGGCAAGTTCAAATTCGTTTTTGCTGATAAGTTTGCAAGAAAGTGTTTGATCTGGCAAGGTATTCGCAGCTGCGGACGAAAAACATCGGTTTTTTGTGAAAAACAAGACCATGGACTCCGAAATGTCCAAGGAGGAGTGCCTGAAAAACGTTTTTTTTTTCGAACATTAGATCTCACAAAAGATCAGTTAAGTTTTCGCCAGATTTGGCGAGCCGCCACTACAGCTAAGAGGTACTACAGTGGTATCGGGACAACGGGTGGATTTTGTCGAAAAGAACATCAACCCACCCAACTGCCCTCAATTCCGTCCTATCGAAAATTTTGGGTAATTGTCAAGCAGAAAATGAAGAAGAATGGTAGGACGACTCGGGATGCAACAGAGATAGAGATTGTGGAACAAAATGGCCGCTAAGTCAGCGAATAGGGTGTCCAAACTACAAAAGTTCGAAAATTCATCAAAACACTATCGGAATATTTTTTTCATTATTTTTCCTTAAAAGTGCAATAAAAACCCTACATTTTAAGTACAAAACATTTTTATTTCGTTTACATAGCTTCGAGATAGACCCGTTTTAATGCGTCCAGATTTGTGGTGATCCATGCAGAGTGGCCACCCATCCGGGAAAAACGGGAAAAGCGGGAAAAAGACGGGATTTGAAATCCAACGGGAAAAAAGCGGGAAAAAGCCGGGAATTTTTTCAAAAAGTCGGGAATTTTTGACTCAGTGAAAATCTGTTCAATGAAGTTCAGTCGAAATAGGTCGAAACAAGTGGAAATGGATTGACAGTTGATCGCCAGTCGCTTTCCAATAAACTTCGAGCGATTTCTACCAGGTCGAAACGAATCCTCCTGCCGAACTGGAACTGTTTCGATTAGTTTGAACTTGCTTCATTGAACAACAAAAGTATGTTCCCGAATAGCCAGATTGCTAATCGAATAGAAATGGGAAGAACAAAAATAGGCTATTTGATTCCAGACGGTATTGCTCTCTATTTTTTGAATGAAGTTTTCAATTTACTACAGAATTGTAGCGAGTTCGTATTAGGATTTGACGAAACGTTAAATACGATTGTGCAGAAGCAACAAATGGATATTAGTGTGCGCTTCTGGAACACAAACCTAGTTGAAGCAAGGTATATTGGTTCTACATTCTTATCGTCGACGCGCTCGAATGACCTTTTGTATGGCGGGAAACTATGTTTTTTTTTAAAAATCCTGATCTACTGAAACGAGTGATCCAGTATTCCATGGATGGTCCAGCAGTAAATTGGAAATTGCTCAAGGAACTAACTAGCGAGGTTCAAGAACTTGTTTCGAATCCGGCGTACGATTCTCACCATTGGGAGCTGTGGACTTCACACTGTACATAAAGCGTTCAAGGAGAGACTTAGGTAAAGTGAATGGAATTAGGATGAATTTTTGAGGACGTTGTATAGCCTGTTCAAACACATTTCACTTAGAAGGGCAAATTATACTGCAGTAACGGGTTCAACTATGTTTTCGTTAATATTGTGTGACATTCGCTGGGTGGAAAATGAACGCGTTGCTGAACGTGCTGCCAAAATGCTACCGTACCTCAAACGGTTTGTCGACGAGGTAAAAAAAAACAAGAGGAGACAAAGATTAAGGAAAATTATTCAAATTTTAAGCGGAGTTTTCCATCGATTTCCCGGTCGAAGGTATTTGACATTGTTGCTAAAGCTGTCGATGATAATTTGCTGGGACCAAAACTGAGTTTTTTTTTGTTACGGCCGCCTCGACCGTTGAGTCCTTTTTACGCGAGTATGGTTCCGTTTCTCTTCGATGATTTAACCGGACTTGTAAGAGCATTGATAAAGAAAGTTGTAAAGCCAAGCCTGGACGACTAAACGTTAAAAAAAAACTGTTATAGAACACAAAAATAAATCTCCTACCTCCTGGAAGCGTAGAAATTGGAGTCTCAACTAAATCGGCAATTAAGAAAGCAAAAGAGTCTGGTCATGTTTCCGACAAGGATATCCTTGTATTCAGAAATAGCTGTAGTTCGTTTTACTGTCGATTTTTGAATAAAATGGCAATACGATCTCCCTTGACTCCCATCCAATCCGGATGTGATTGCACACTATCCAGATATTGCCAAAAAACGTTTAGACCTGTGTCTAGAAGTACTTGTTGAAAAGCAACACTTAAGTAGAGCTTGTGCTGATAAAATTAAGGACGAATTCGGACAATTGTGTGCAATACCTTCAATTAGAACATCATTTCGGGATATCGAAGAAAAACACAACGATTGGATATTTTTTGGATGGAATTTATGGGCGAATCGAAAAAGGAGTTCTTCAATTTAACGACCTTATTGCAAAAAAAAACTAATTTTGTCTCATGGCAACGCGACGATGGAAAGAGGCTTTTAGGGGGTCAGGGGGAGTTACAGCTATAACGGTAACGAAATCGTTAATCCAGGATGCATGGTCTCAATTCTCATTCGAGATGTATGTCGAATCCTTAAAAGCAAAAAAATGGAGGAAAATTTGAAAAAAAACTATAGCGAAAGGGGAGCAAGAGGCAGAAAAGGAGAGTAAGGAACTGGAAGCGAACAAATTGAAGGTGCTTTTCGACGCTCAGAGAGAGGCAAGCTTGATGGACGAAAAAATACAAAATATTTAAAAATATATGACATACAAATAAAATTGAAAAATGATAATCAACATTTTCGAATCGAGTGACATAGTTTTAGACATTTGAAAAAAAAACCCTGCTCAATCGAATGATTTGCAGGTCAATTGGTAAACATAACTGAAACAAAAACAATTTATAGATCATTTATCATTAAAAGAAAGCTTAATCGATTTTCGTTTATATGGTTTCAAAAATGAAAATTCGGAATTTTGTTTGGTTTTTTGTTGTATAAAACCGGGAATTTCGTGAGACCATGCGGGAAAAAAACGGGAAAAATGCGGGAAATTAAAAATTGATTTTGAGTGGCCACCCTGTCCATGCTTTTCTTGTAACTGTTAGTATAATTTGGATGAATGAGACAATCAGGTACACAACCAGTAAAAATCTATAACATCTTCGATAATATACATTTACCACATGTATTCCGGCATCCGTATATACCTATATCTGGCCAGCTGGCAACTGATTGATCATTCTTATAAATTTATTAACATGGGAAAACACATCTTACCTATCGGCCGATATTAGATTTCAAATCTTAAAAAAACTGCCGATAGTGGGATTTTAAATCCAATACACCAGGCTACCTGAATTCTAAATATGTTTGATCATCATTTGCGATCAACTTCTTGAATGTGTATAGCTTTCATTTGGAATTTCTCATCACTTCAAACATTTTCGTACCGTCTCACGTTTCACTACCGACTGCATTCTCAAAGAGGTCCTAGAGTTGATCCAGAAAAAGGAATTGGTAACACTTAAAGTCCAACATTCGCAAGGAGGATGAGGACAAGGTATCATAAATGATTACGCTTATCATCGCGACCAACAAGTTAGCTTTCTGTGATAGATAGAAAAGGACTTTAAGTCTTAAGAGAAATAAGGAGTCATAAGGGGACTCATAGCAACAGCGACAACCTTTGATTCGGGAAGATCCTAAAAGATAATTGCCCTAAATATGGGATGGTGCGCAAGTAAAAGATGGCTATCAAAAACCAAACCCAACCTCAAATCACGGTCAAACCAAGTGAGGAACTAGCGGGAGTTGATTGAGGTCAAACACTTGAAAAGACGTACGGCAACATCCTCCAACACGTGAGGAAAACCTGTCGAGCTCGCCCCGGTGCAATTGGATCTGAGTGAGTCCTACTTTGTCCTACGAATTAAGTAAAATGCTACAATCCTTTTTTAATGCAAATATGTGGACAGGGAATGTCATTTAAAAATCTTTGAACGAACATTGAACGTTGAAATAATAAAAGACTATTCTAATAAAGCAATCGTACAGCTTGCAACTATTTGTAAGCTTTAATTCATGCGGCAGAACTATCTTCAATTGCCACTTTATTTACGCTTGGAATCCATTCGACTGAATTTTTCCGTGGATCCGTTCTGCGAATCGATGTTGACGACAGGACTGCTTCTGTTCATTCAGCCTTTTAACCAACAAAACAAAACTTGCAAAAATCCGCGCTCTGCCTGCAAGTGCCAGGACGCGAAATGTTGGCATAAAAATGGCTTTAGAATGTCAGTCCATTTCCCAGCTGGCCGTCCATCGCATCGCGTCGCCGAGAGACGAGACGAGCGAGAGCAACAATCATCCAAAACGTCATCATATGAACCGACATAAACACCGCAGGGTATTTTTATGTGCCGTACCATCTTAGCGGGCCATGCCATGCTTTTGTTATTCCTCAATCCGTTCGCATGCAAATGTCAGCGCCGGCTTTGGTTCGTTCGTTCGAGCTCGGTGGGCTGGGGAAAAAGCGAATCCTGGCTACTAGATTGAAAAACGGCTAACCTTTCAGGAAGACCTACTTTTGAAAATATATTTTTGCACCCGAAAAACAATGCGCTCGAAAACGATTATTTGTTGAAAAGATCCGGCGGGCGCGAAAAACTTCCTCCGCTTCGTTTCGTAAAATTCTCCGTTGTTAAAGTTTGTCCGCGCTGGGTGGCTCGGCTCTGGTTGTTCCAAGCTTGGCCTGATAACGGTTTACATTCATAAATTTTCATCTCTTCCGTTGAAACTCTGAAGTTTAGTATGGGTGAAACGGTGGGTGAGAAGAAATAAGGGCCACCCGGCTTCTTTGCACTCATTTGTGTTTGCTCAATTCCTTCGGCGCTTTTGGTTCCTGTACTGCGGGTGCTCATTTTGTAAGGATGTTTGTTATGTGGAGCTGTGGGATATTGAAATGTCTCATACGAAAGTTCTCTTTCCGGTTCCTATATCAAACAAATGATTTTTTTCGCTGAAATGGGTATTTTTAAACACACTCTAAAAATAAAATCATAATTCCCGAAATCAATGTCACTCTTTCTTTTTTAAGGCTGAGTCCGTACAAATGCTTCTACCTTCCGATGTCTCCTTTGGCGATAATTAAATAAATCAAACAGCGCGAGTTTATTAAATTAAACATTACACACAGCCCATTTTCGAATGGGCAGCAAAACTGCTGATGGCTTTGCGCCATTTGTCACGTTCCTGGTGCCATGAACATATGAAGCGAGTTGTGTTGTGCATGGCAAGTCAACACCAATCTATAACAACATCCAACAAACGGGCCAAGTTTTCCGATCTAGCCGAGTTGAAGTCCACAAACGACCTGTCCCGGTGCTGCTTCTGCTACTTTGCTAACGTTGCTGTCGACAACTAGCAACAAGAGTAGGGCAGCACGCATAGAGTCTTCGTTGTCTCTTTTCCACACCCACAACGGCTTATGGGTTTGCCTAAATGGGAAAAAGCAATTTATCGATTTTGCCACCGTTCGTTATTGCCAATTCCGCCGATCATCCCCCCTTACTCTGTATGGTTACTGCTGGCAGTTAGTGCATAGGATGTGGTACTGCAAAAAGTGTGCAAATAAGTACATTCAAATGTAAAGAATTTAATTCTGATTAGTAGAAACATAGTTTTGTCAACTAATTGGCATCATTATATCTTTTTCGACGTTAACACTAACTATAAGCCATCGGAAAGTTTAAGGTGACAACGTAATCGTGAAATTAAAGATATTGAAAAACAAAAGGTCCCCAATCGATATCATTGTGCTCCCAAAACAAGTATCTGTGTTTCTGGCGGAGATGCTGACATCAAATATTCAAACCGGAAAATTGCTTTGTTTTTCAAAACCTTACCCAGGGTCATACCATGGGAGAATGCTATCAAATAAACAAATTATTAACAACTCCAACTCCACCTTGTCCCAATTCGATCCGTGTTCAAAAGTTGATGTTCCAAAACAAGTTTTCCTCTGAATAATTGAAAAAGTACCTACCACTCCGGTTTGGGGAAAAGCAGACTTGCACCTTACAGATCTACCTCTAAAGGTACAGACAATGAGAAATAATTAATCTCATAAACAGTTCTCATTAACGGTGGACCGAAACTTTTGCGTGTTCGTCTGCTGCTGCTACAATGGTAGCTGATTCTCCAACGCACCTGAGTTTTCCTCGATCATAATGGCCGGACAAAATCGGCATCAGCAACAACAGCACCAACAGAAGTGAAACAAACTCCACCATTCTGATTGTATCCTTCTGCTTTGCGTACAACCTCGTGCTATAAATATGTGCCTATTTGTAACCTCCTGTAGTACACTTCTTCAGAGTAATGACGTAGTCCGCAGAAAGTATCCTCATCATTATCCATTCTGTTCGGAGCTGTTCAGTGAAGGGGGTCTTAGGTTGCAGCTAAAAAAACAACCTGAAGCCAAGGGTGGTTTGGGTTGAAGGAAAAAATAATGACACACGAAAGCATTAATGTTTTCTTTGGCCGGGAATTGAACTGAACTACTCGTTGTTGGTTGCTGAGCCAAGAAAAATGTGCGTAGAGTACGCAAATGAAACCATAGAAGGATTAACCTAGAAAGTTCTGAATGGAACATCCCACATGTTATATAAAGGCGTTTTAGTGAGAAATTCGATAAATTTGATACTATCATTTCTTAACAATTTTTACATTTTTCAATTCATAAAAAACACAAAAATTATAGAAAAAAAATGACAAAAAATTAAATATTAGAAAAATAACAAAATGAAGACAAAAAAACAAGTCTGAAAACAAAAAATCAAGCAGTTATGAAAAATATGGCACAAATGGCAAAAATGACTAAAATGACAAATTTGGGAAAAACCACAAAAATGGCAATAATGCCAAAATAACAATAATGTAAAAAATAACTTAAATTACAAAAATAATAATGACGAAAAAAAAAATACAAAAATAACAAAAATGACGAAAATGACGAAAAAAACTAAAATACAAAAATGCTGATAATGACGGAAATGAAAAAAAAAAGGAAAATGACAAAAATGACAGAAAAAAACAAAAATCACGAACATGACAAAAATGATATTACTTACAAAAGTGGCAGAAATGACAAAAATTTCAAAATTGACGAAAATGATACAAATGACGAGAATGACAAAAATGACTCAAATGAAAAATATAACTAAAAGGACTTAAATGACAAAAATAATAAAAATGATAAAAATGACTGATAAAACAATAATAACAATGATAACAAAAATGAATAAAATGACCACAATTACAAAAATTACTTAATTTATTAAAATGACAAAATAGCAAAAATAGTAAAAATGGCAAAAAATGACAACTATGACGAAAATGACAAAAATGACGAAAATTGCAATAATGACATAAATGACAAAAATGACAAAAATAGCAAAAATAACAAATATTTTTGTCAATTTTGAAAAATAATGGTAAAACTGACTAAAATAACTAAAATGACTAAAAGAACAAAAATGATCAAAACGACCAAAATGACTAAAGAGATTTAACAAAAATGAGAAAAATAACAAAAATTACAAAAGTTACGAAAATGACAAAAGTGATAATGGCAAAAATATCTTAAACGGTAAAAATTACAGAAATGACCAAAATGACGGAAATGACACAAATGAATTAATTCACTCGAATGACAAAATCACAAAAACAGCAATGGTTAAATAAGCAAAAATAAACAAAATGACAAAAACGACAAAAAATGACAAAAATAGCAAAAATGACAAAAACGACAAAAAATACAAAAATTACAAAACTGACTTGAATTACAAAAATAACAAGAAGGACAAAAATAGCGAAAATGACAAAAGTGACTGAAATGACAAAATTTACAAAAAATGGAAAAATGACAAGAACTACACAAATGACAAAAATTACAAAAATGACAAAAATAAGAAAAATGACAAAAATAAAAAATGATAAAATTGACAAAAATGACGAAAATGATAAAAAATGATAAAAAAATAACAAAAATGATAAAATGACAAAAATGACAAAAATGGCATAAATGACAAAAATGACAAAAATGACTAAAACGACTTAAAAGACTAAAATGACAAAAATTACGAAAATTACAAAAATTACAAAAATGACAAAAGTTACAAAAATATCAAAAATGACCAGAATTACAAAAATGACAATAATGATCAAGTCGACAAAAATGACAAAAATGTCAAAAATGACAAAAATGACAAAAATAGCAAAAATGACAAAAATGACAAAAATGACAAAAATGACAAAAATGACAAATATGACAAAAATTACAAAAATTACAAAAATTACAAAAATTACAAAAATGACAAAAATAATAAAAACGACCAGAACTACAAAAATGACAATAATGATCAAATCGACAAAAATGACAAAAATGACAAAAATGACGGAAATGACGAAAACGACACAAATTACAAAAATGACTATAATGAAAAAAAAAAAATGTCAAATACGACAAAAATGACTAAAATGACAAAAATGACAAAAATGACAAAAATGACAAAAATGACAAAAACGACAAAAACGATAAAAATGACAAAAGTGACAAAAATGACAAAAAATGGCAAAAATGACAAAAATGACAAAACCGAAAAAAGGACAACAATGACTAAAATGACAAAAATTACCTATATTAAAATTACAAAAATTTCAAAAATGACAAATTCAAAAAACATGACAATAACGACAAAATTGGCAGAAATGTCAAAAATGACAAAAATGACAAAAAATAACAAAAATAGCAAAAGTGACGAAAACGACAAAAATTACAAAATTTATAAAAATGACCAAAATGACTAAAATTACAAAAATAACAAGACTGGAAAAACGACGAAAATGACAAAAATGACTGAAATGACAAAAATTGACAAAAATGACATACATTATAAAAATCACAAAAATGACAAAAATTTCAAAAATGGTAAAAACGACGAAAATGACTGAAATGACAAAATTTACAAAAAATGGAAGAATGACAAGAACTACACAAATGACAAAAATAAGAAAAATGACAAAAATAAAAAATGATAAAATTGACAAAAATGACGAAAATGATAAAAAATCATAAAAAATGACAAAAATGATAAAAATGACAAAAATGAGAAAAAATGACAAAAATGACAAGATAGCCAAAAATGATAGAAAATGACAAAAATGACGAAAATTACAAAAATAACAAAAATGACAAAAGTTACAAAAATATCAAAAATGACCAGAATTACAAAAATGACAATAATGATCAAGTCGACAAAAATGTCAAAAATGACAAAAATAGCAAAAATGACAAAAATGACAAAAATGACAAATATGTCAAAAATGACAAATATGACAAAAATGACAAGAATGACAAAACTGACAAAAATGACATTAATGACAAAAATGACAAAAAGGACAAAAATGACAAAAATGACAAAAATTACTAAAATGACTAAAATGACTAAAATAACTAAAATGACTATAATGACAAAAATTACAAAAATGACTTGAAGGCTTAAATGACAAAAATTACAAAAAATAACAAAAATGACAAAAATGACAAAAATGACAAAAATGACAAAAGTGACAAAAGTGACAAAAATTACAAAAAATGACAAAAATGACAAAAATGACAAAAATGACAAAAATGACAAAAATTACAAAAATTACAAAAATTACAAAAATTACAAAAATTACAAAAATGACAAAAATGACAAAAATGACAAAAATGACAAAAATGACAAAAATGACAAAAATGACAAAAATGACTGTTCAGGATCGCCCCTGATGGCAGGATCGATAGCATCAGATATTCCGTGAATAAATAAAAACGCACTCATTCTCAAAACATTACAACTTTAGTGGACTGTATTTTACTTCGATAGACTAAGACTTTGGATGGACTTTGGATTATGGACTTCTCACAAACTATGGTCCCCTTGGACCTCTGACACTGGCCATTCCGGCCTCTGACTCTGGCCACTTAGGCCTCTGATTTTGTTACCGTCTCCGCTGGTGGTTGGTCGGGAAAAGAGATCGAATCAAGGATCGACGGTGGCTCGATCCTTCGGAAAAACCTCTTCGTGTCCGAGGAAAATCGATGATATTTTGGCGCGCAACGCCAACCGTTAATGCTAGCAGCATGGCGATACTGCTACTAAGCCTTTTCTGGTGTTAGGGTGGTTCAATGAGCCTCGTTCGTTCCAGAACAATGACAAAAATGACAAAAATGACAAAAATGTCTAAAATGACAAAAATGATAAAAAGGACAAAAATGACAAAAATAGCAAAAATTACATAAATGACATAAATGACAAAAAATGACAAAACTGACAAAAATGTCAAAAATGGCTAATATTGCAAAATTAACAAAAAATGAAAACAATGTCAAATATGACAAAAATGACAAAAATGTCAAATATGACAATAATGACAAAAATGACAAAATATACAAATATAACAAAAATGACAAAATTGACAAAAATGACAAAAATGACTAAAATGACAAAAATGACAAAAATGACAAAAATGACAAAAATCACAAAAATGACAAAAATGACAAAAATGACATAAATGGCAAATATGTCAAAAATGACAAAAATTACAATAATGACAAAAATGACAAAATTATCAAAAATGAGAAAAATGACAAAAATGACGGAAATGACAAAAATGGCAAAATTAACAAAAATGACAAAAATGATAAAATGATAATATGACAAAATGACAGAATGACTAAAATGAAAATTATTAAAATGAATAAAATAAGAAAAATGTCAAAAATTAAAAATGACTAAAATGACAAATGTGATCAAAATGACAAAATGACTAAGATGAGAAAAATGAAATAATGAACAAAAGACTAAAATGACTAGAATGACTAAAATGATAAAATAACATAAATTACCATAATGACGAAAATTACAAAAAATTACAAAAATTACAAAGATTACATAAATGGTAAAAATGACAAAAACGAAAAAAGTATAACAAAAATGACAATAATGACAAAAATTACCTTAATTGAAGTGACAAAAATTACTAAAATGACAAATCTAAAAAAATGACAAAAACGACAAAATTGGCAAAAATCGAAAAATAACAAAAATGACAAAATTGACACAATTGACAAAAATGAAAAAGATGACGAAAAGGTAAAAAATTGCAAAAATGTCAAGTATCGTCGAAAAAAAAAAATGACGAAAATTACAAAAATAACAAAAATGACAAAAGTTACAAAAATATCAAAAATGACCAGAATTACAAAAATGACAATAATGATCAAGTCGACAAAAATGTCAAAAATGACAAAAATAGCAAAAATGACAAAAATGACAAAAATGACAAATATGACAAATATGTCAAAAATGACAAATATGACAAAAATGACAAGAATGACAAAACTGACAAAAATGACATTAATGACAAAAATGAAAAAAAGGACAAAAATGACAAAAATGACAAAAATTACTAAAATGACTAAAATGACTAAAATGACTAAAATGACTAAAATAACTAAAATGACTATAATGACAAAAATTACAAAAATGACTTGAAGGCTTAAATGACAAAAATTACAAAAAAAAAACAAAAATGACAAAAATGACAAAAATGACAAAAATGACAAAAGTGACAAAAGTGACAAAAATTACAAAAAATGACAAAAATGACAAAAATGACAAAAATGACAAAAATGACAAAAATTACAAAAATTACAAAAATTACAAAAATGACAAAAATTACAAAAATGACAAAAATGACAAAAATGACAAAAATGTCTAAAATGACAAAAATGATAAAAAGGACAAAAATGACAAAAATAGCAAAAATTACATAAATGACATAAATGACAAAAAATGACAAAACTGACAAAAATGTCAAAAATGGCTAATATTGCAAAATTAACAAAAAATGAAAACAATGTCAAATATGACAAAAATGACAAAAATGTCAAATATGACAATAATGACAAAAATGACAAAATATACAAATATAACAAAAATGACAAAATTGACAAAAATGACAAAAATGACTAAAATGACAAAAATGACAAAAATCACAAAAATGACAAAAATGACATAAATGGCAAATATGTCAAAAATGACAAAAATTACAATAATGACAAAAATGACAAAATGATCAAAAATGAGAAAAATGACAAAAATGACGGAAATGACAAAAATGGCAAAATTAACAAAAATGACAAAAATGATAAAATGATAAAATGACAAAATGACAGAATGACTAAAATGAAAATTATTAAAATGAATAAAATAAGAAAAATGTCAAAAATTAAAAATGACTAAAATGACAAATGTGATCAAAATGACAAAATGACTAAGATGAGAAAAATGAAATAATGAACAAAAGACTAAAATGACTAGAATGACTAAAATGATAAAATAACATAAATTACCATAATGACGAAAATTACAAAAAATTACAAAAATTACAAAGATTACATAAATGGTAAAAATGACAAAAACGAAAAAAGTATAACAAAAATGACAATAATGACAAAAATTACCTTGATTGAAGTGACAAAAATTACTAAAATGACAAATCTAAAAAAATGACAAAAACGACAAAATTGGCAAAAATCGAACAATAACAAAAATGACAAAATTGACACAATTGACAAAAATGAAAAAGATGACGAAAAGGTCAAAAATTGCAAAAATGTCAAGTATCGTCTGTCGTTTATTAATAGCTTTAGTGAACTCTTACTTAACCTGATAGTTGATGTTCTCTCAACCTTACAAACAAATTTATAGATGACATCTATAGCGCGTTAATAAGCTGCTTGAGGAGTGCAAGATATTGCTGCATTCGCAAAAATCCCCTTCGGTAATTGTTCGTACAATTTACCTGACAGCGAAATGAGACGTGAGACCCTTCTACTCACCCGATAAGCCATACACACATCACCTGCGGACTGAATTGTTAGAGACAACCCTTGGCCTAGCAAATGATAGATGATTGCGAATCTCATGGAGTGGTAAATCACCCATGTCACTTAATATATGGAGGACGGAAGCCCGTAACCGCATCGTTCATTTTTTTTTTCTTGATACGCAACACCCGACCACAACAGAGTATATTTAGCGCACGTGAAAAATCTATTTTCCCGATAGTGTCAATGAGTTTACGAGCGAGCGTATCGTATAGTGAATGATTTTCGGGGGGGCTGCCGTTTTGTTACTGGTGCTTGAAATCTAATTGTATACCTCCAGCAGTAGCAGCCCCCGCCCCGTCGTGAGCTCTTTTTAAGTGTATCCGGAGATGCGGCTCAACGGAACGGAATATAATAAAACATCCGAAAACAACCCTCATCAAGTTGGGGGAAAGGCGATCAGACAGCTGCTGTTACACACATTTCCTTCACCCTTTTTTCCAATTCCCGGTGGGGTTCTTGGCGATATTAGCATTGCTGGGTGGCCGAAGCAATATTCAATAGTCAATGGCAATGAATGGTATCTCTACAACCTATTCCTACGAATGTAGCATACGTTAAACCAGTTGACGAGTAAATATGAACAAAATCAACTATTGAAATTGATTGCCAACTCTCGGCAATCGACTTGAATATGGTCCCTTCCTGGGTTAAATGTATTTAATGTGCGATATTGTTTCGTTTTTTGATATTCCGATTTTGAGTGAACCTTGCTTTGGTTTCGAAATCGAACTTCAAACTTGTCTATCAAAAGAAACTTAAAAGTGGATTAGTTGTGAGTCTAGGTATGTCAATCACAACCATTTACCTTCATTCAGCTGACAACTCTCTCAGGAATTTTTCAAGTTATCCATTATCTAATATAATCAAAATGATAAACCTTTTTGAACTCTTTTACTTACCTAAAGCTTTCGTGATTAATCAACACTGACACTAACACCAAGGAAAAATAACGTTGAAATTAGTAACGAGAAATGCAAAAAAAATCAATTAAGCTGCTCATTTGAAACATTTTATCACTTTTACCTTCAAAATTTAACATTTAGGTATTTGAAAAAAAAAACCGTTGCAGAAAATTTCTTTAACGTCATAGAATGACCATAGGAACGGTGGGTTTGGGGGTTAAAAATGCTCTTCTCTAAACTCAAAATTTTAAATTCTCAATCAAATTTTGATGAACGACTAAAGAGAATCAGAGTAACAGTCTCGACTCAGCACTAAAGCCAACACCTCGAAATTTTATCCCAGGTCCACAATTCTATTAGACTCAAGATTAGACTCACTAAGCTTACCAGATGGCCCAGATTTCGTCCGAATTTTTTCACTTTATTTGAAAAATCAAAGAAAAACATAAATTTCGTGCTCATAATATCTATTTTGGGTCCAAAACAATTTTTTTAGGCAAAGTTTATCCAAATAAACTGGACAATGTGTTTCTAAGAATAAAAACAATTTTTTTAGTTTTTTTTTTCTTTAAACTTTTAAATCGTGTGCCCGAATTTTGCAAGGTTATAATTAAAAATATCCCGGAATTTCCCTGCCCCGACAAGTGCGAAAAAATATCTGCTAAGCTTAGGGCTGAATCATTTCCAATGTTCTGGTTCCAAATGTTTATAAAAAAATCCGAATTTGATGCCTGTGGTCGGATTGTGGAATCTGTATCCAGTGCATTATTCTTGATTTTCAGTTCGGTTCACATTGGGACAGAATCCTGATTCGAATCTTGGTCCTGCATATAAATTTTCCATATTCGAAACTCATCATTCCTGAATATTAAAAAAAAGTCAAATAAGAGATCTCTGGTGAGAATTCAAAATTGCCACAACAGGCGAAACCCAATATTATTAAATAATATCTGAATTCGTTTTCCAAATTGTTTTCTTTGAAAAATCTTAATTTTAGATTTTTTTTCACAGGGTACTGAATCAAAGCATTTGAAAGATTTTCTTTAATTCAACCACGGCATAAGAAAAGTTCAGATATCGGTTATTCGATAGCAACTTACTATCCTCTTCAGTGAGCGTTTTCGATTCAATCAGAAACGCTCACTGAAGAAGATAGTAAGTTGCTATCGAAATACCGGTATCTGATCTTTTCTTATACCGTGGTTGAATTAAAAGGAGTATTTCGATTGCTTCGATTCAGTAGAATTATTCAACTAAGTAGGCTCACAACACATAAAAGAGTTTCACAGGATAATCATAATGAAATAAATTATTAAGAAAAATTTTGTGATCAAACCATATTCAAAACTAGTATAATAGAAACCACGAAACCATGAACGAGATTTGAACCAAATTGAAACGTTTTAGAACTCAGGCCCTGAAAAGTTCTGTGTGGACGGATTAAACCGACACTTGGCCGTCGGCATGTTGGCCAGCCAGAGCGAGAGCGTCCTGATTCAAGCGAGTTGAGAAGACAATTTGAAATTAAAAGGCGTGTTAAGAGGACAGCCTGAACATATTGATGCGAGTTTAAGCAACTTGAAAGGCCAGCTTGAAACTGGAAGGCGAATTAAGAGGAGAGCATGAGGGTTTTTAGTAACAATTTCAAGCGAGTTCAGATGACAGCTTAAATTTGAATGGCAAGTTGAGAGGACCGCCAGTGCTTATTGACGCAAATTTCAAGCAAGTTGAGAGGACAGCTTGAAACTGAAAGGGATGTTGAGAGGACAGCCTGAGCGTTTTTATTACAATTTCAAGCGAGTTCCGAGGACAGCTTGAAATTGCAAGGCGAGTTGAAAGGACCGCCAGTGCTTATTGACGAGAATTTTAAGCGAATTGAGAGGACATTTTCAAACATGTTGAGAGAACCGCCAGTGCATATTGACGTGAATTTGAAACGAGGACAGCTTGAAATCGGATGGCGAGTTGAGAGGACATCTTGAACATACTGACGCGAATTTCAAGCGAGTTGAGATGAAAAGCGAGTTAAGATGACAGCCTGAGTGTTTTAATTACAATTTCAAGTGAGTTGAGAGGTAAAATAAGGTAAATTTTCCATGTTCGAAACTCATCATTCCGGAATATTAAAAGACAATATTTGAAATAACAAACCATATTTAAGATTTGGATTTGAAATTTTTACTCTTAATTCTTAGGCAGAATTGAAACTTTATTCATTATTCGGTATTTTTATTCAGAATCACTAGTTTAATTACGAATAAATAATTGAACAAAAAAAACTTATAGAACGAACACAAACACATATATGATTTAAATAAAACTTAACATTTCCTCGAAGAGTTTCCTTTAACTTAACATTAAGGGGGGGGGGGGGTAGGGTCTAACACTTTCAAAAAATCGATTTTTTTATTTTTTTATTTTCTTATTGCAAAACATTTCAAGACTGTTGTGTCAAATTTTCAAGTCAATTGAAGCAAAACTGTAGAAGTTATAGGCCTTTATCTCCTCCTATCTAATACTGCAAGAAAGCAAGAGCAGAAACTTCAAACGCGGTCTTCTCGAAAGCACGTTTTTAAAGTCCGTGGACATCGTCATTTGAAAACTACTTATCCGATTCTTTTCAAATTTGGAACATATTTTCTACATATAAAATACCAGACACCAACGTTTTTATTTTTTGATTTTTTTACTTTGGGGGGATTTTAGAGGTGAAAAATGGCGGATTTTTAAGTGAAAAATCGTAGTTTTTACTTCAAACAGCCACAAAAATTTCATAAAAATATTTTTAAGTTAAATAAAAACGTTGGGGTCCAGAAAAACATCTATTAAAAATATTTTGCTCTGATTTTTTGACTTCAGATGATTCTGTGCTGAGATACAGTGTCCACCGCAAATCCTGTTTTCTAAAAGGCATCCTCGAAAATGCTCCGTCACCGGCTCATTTTTCAATATTTTTCTACGAAAAAATTACTAAATGTTCTTTTAACAATGCTTTGTATAATGCAAAAAAATTGAATACATTTGTTTGAACGATAGCTCTAGAAAAAAATCGTGAAAATGGTGTTTTTTTTATACCCGTTAGACCCTACCCCCCCCCCTTAAGCGTACATCTGTCGAGGATATGATGGCTAGCATCTTACAAATGCTAAAATCACCAAGCCACAGAATGTGTACTATGTATGCCGTGACCAAGAATCGATCTCATGAACGTTGGCTTAGAAGACTTGAACGCTATCCTCTAGGCCACGGGCGGCGGCCTAAAGAAAATTAGAAAATTTAAGATTTTTAAATAAGAATTTAAGAAATTCAAATAAGAGATCTCTGGTTGAGCATTCTGTTTTGAAATGCACTCTTTGGTTCATAATTATTGAAGTTTTTTGTTTGGAACTTAGATTCAGAAATCGATTTCAAATTATGATTTCGAAATTTTTTTAAAGCTTCAAAATGCAAAATTCAGATTCGGAATGAAAATTCAAAATTGACCCAAAAAACACAATCAAGTAAAAATCACTATTGTAAAATAAGATCTTAATTAATTTTCAAAATTGCTTTCTTTAAAAAATCTAAATTTAAATTTTATTTCACTGCATTTTCATGATGAAATAAATTACTAATGATAATTTTTTGTTGATAAAATAACTTGTAACTTAATCTTCAGGTCCAGGAAAATTCAGCAGGAAAAATATTTTATCATTAGTGCTTAACGTTATTTAGATTGTACATTGTAGATACTTGAAATACAAAGATTTAAACTAAAATCTAAATATATCGAATTTACGAAGTTGAAAAAATATGACAAAAATGACTAAAATAGCGAAAATTTTAAAAAACATTCTTAAATGATAAAAATGACAAAAATGACCAAAATGACTATAGGGAAAAAATTGGTACTAAATTGGAAAAAATTGCAAAAAAAATACATAAATGACAAAAATGATAAAATTTACAAAATGACAAAAATGGCAACAAAAATGAGAAAAATGCCACAAATGACAAAAATTATAAAAATGACAAAAATTACAAAAATGACAAAAATGACAAAAATGATAAATATGACAAATATGACAAAAAGGATAAAAATGACAAAATTTCAAAATGACAAAATGACAAAAATGACTTAAATGACGAACAAGACAAAAATGACAAAAATGACAAAAATGACTAAAATGACAAAAGTGACTAAATTGACTTAAATGACAAAAATGATAAAAATAACAAAAATAACAAAAATGACAAAAATGGCAAAAATGACAAAAATGACAAACAAGACAAAAATTATAAAATTTATAAAATGACAAAATTGACAAAAATAGACAAAAATAACAAAAATGACAAAAATGACATGACAAAAACGAAAAAAATGACAAAAATGACAAAAATGACAAAAATGACAAAAATGACAAAATGACAAAAATGACAAAAATGACAAAAATGACAAAATTGACAAAATTGACAAAATTGACAAAAATGACAGAAATGACAAAAATGACAAAACTGACTAAAATGACTAAAATTAATTAAATGACAAAATGACAAATATGACTAAAATGACAAAAATGACAAAAATGACAAAAATGACAAAAATGACAAAATGACAAAAATGACTAGAATGATTAAACTGACTAAAATGACTAAAGTTATTAAAATGACTTAAATGAATCAAATGACAAAATGACTAAAATGACTAAAGTGACTAAAATGGACTTGGTAGGCTGTGCCCGAGCTGACAGTAGTTTTTCTGGGAGCTGAATTTCGTTTTTCAGTTGAAGAAAAAATTGTGAATACCTGTGAATCTGTTTCAAGGAAAAAGGATGTTCGATCGATGTCCAGAATCGAAAATGTCGGTTGTGTTAACAGTTCCGTCTCGCTTTCTCGAATGGCTAAAAGTGTCTGGTGGTTGAAGAATGGCTTTCATCAAAGCTGATCCATGCCGGGAGCCAAAAGCTCGAAGATGGGATCATCCTTAAGATGAGCATTATTTTTGTCTTATTCATTTTCAAATCTCAAATATGTTAAATTATATTAGAGGGCATGTTATGTAGGCAAGTTTGCAGCATTATGTTCGAAATCATACCACAAAATCGTGACTGTACTAAAAAGAAAACGAGTTCACAGAGAATCAAATCTTTCAGATAAGTTGCTCTGTTAACGTAAATATTAGTTGTTTTTTTTTTCATTTGATACTGATAACATATTTTTACTATTCAATTATCTAACATGAATTGCATTGAGAGCTCAAACATCATGAAATCAAGTTAGGTTAGGATGTTAAGCAGAAATATAATAATCAGAAACTCATAGCATCTCTAATAATTTTTATCATAAATTATGCCATCTCACGGAGACAACTAATCAATCATAATAGATAAATCAGAAAAACATATCATTTGTAGATCAAAAATATAATTGTGTTAGGCAGTTCATAATAAACTCTTAAATATTGCATCAAACAAACTAATTTAAACAATTCAACTTGAAATTCATTATTTACTTAATTACCATCAAACCGACTAGCAATTTGTATCTCTTTTTTATCATGACCATATTATATAGAAACAGGAATTGAAACGATTTTTTTATTGAAATGTGTATTTATGGTCTTTCCCAGAAAAAAATGTAAAAAATGTAGGATAGGTATTACAAAATTGACACTCGTCAAAAGTGTTTCCTAATCATATCCTTTCACCCAAACCTCCAACCTGATTTTTTTTTGCAAGGATGCAGAGGTAACCTCGGTCCTAAAGCGCAATATTGATCTTTTATCCCTATCTCTCTTTTCCAAATCTATCTATTGACTACTAGGACGTGGCCGGCGTCGTTATTGATGTGTAAAGAGAGAGCATCAGTTTTGTTCATTGTGAATGTGCAGTCAATCCCAGACACCATTCTTTTAACCTCTGGACAAAATTGATGGCCTCGGTCAATCACGGAGTAGCAACCATTGGCGATGTAGAACTTGTTCTACTGAGCCACGCCAGCGATCGTGGAATTTGAAATGTGTTGATAAATTTGAAATAACGATTTTTTATGATTTGCTGTTTAATTTCATTGAATTGAATGTGGAAATAAATAATAATGTAGAAATTCTGTATACAAAAATATTATAATACATTTCGGGTTCAATGATTCAAGGTGGATGTGAGTAGTCAATTAAGCTAAGCTAAGCTAAGCTAAGCTAAGCTAAAATGACTAAAGTGACTAAAATGACAAAATTGACAAAAATGACAAAAATATCAAAAATGACAAATATGACTAAAATGACTAAAATGTCTTAAATGACAAAAATGACAAAAATGGTGAAAATGACGAAAATTATGAAAAAGAAAAAAAATGACTAAAACGACTAAAATTTAAAAAATACTAAAATGACAAAAAATACAAACATGGGAAAATATCGAATATGAAAAAATGACAAAAATGACTTAAATGAAAAAAATTTCAAAAATTACAAGAATAACTAAAATGACAAACATGAAAAAATTGAAAAAATTACAAAAATGATAAAAATGACAAAAATAAGGAGAAATACAAAACGACTAAAATCATCATAATCCTAAATCACTAAAACGTTTAAAATGACAAAAATGATAAAGTTGACTTTTTGGTATTTTTATCAATTTAATCATTTGTAATTTTGACTTTTTTGTTTCTCTATAATAATAGACATTTCCCAAGTAACACAGATTGTTTTGCTCTTCAGAACCTTTTAAAACTTAAATTTGGTCGTGTAGTGTGCGATAAATCTTGAATTGTTATTGGGGTTGTGTCGTTTTTCTTTTTATATTATTTTCCTCCATTATGTCACTTACGTGGTAACGTTTGCCATTTTTGAGATTTTCGTCAATAATTGTTAATTGTATTATTTTTGGTGAGAATTTTTTTTAAATCTCTTTACTATTGTCATTTTTCTAATTTTTGATCGGTTTTGAAATTTTTTATTTTTTATTTCGTAATTTATTATTTTTTGTCACTTTTCTCATCTTTGTCATTTTTATATTTTTTTAAATTCGTCATTCAGCACAGTTTTAAGCATTTCGGTTTCAATGATTTTAGGTGGATGTGAGTAGTCAAATAAGCTAAGCTAAGCAAAGCTAGATCATTTTTATAATTTTTGTTGGTTTGTCATTTTTTTATATTGACCATTTTTATCATTTATGTTATTTGTGTTATTTTTTTTAATGTAAAGTTGTTTTTGTTATAGACAAATCGTTCTGACATTTATTGCATTTCTGGTTGTTTTTTTTTCGTTTAATGAAATTTTCGAGCTAAAAAACCAAAAGTTTAAAGGCTTTGTTGGGAAAATGAGTTGAAAGTAATTGCGGAACCAATAGAAGAAAAACCTTGTGCGTAGAACATTTTTTTCCCAACTAGCGTTTTTTAATTTTCGGAATTTTTTTTTCAATATTTCTAAGGGCAGTTGACTGCTGTCGAAAGGTTGAATTTTCCTCATACTTCGTCTCGTTCGTGAACAATCGATGTAAACAATTTGCAATGTCAAGAACACATGTTCCGTTTGATATTTGCACAGCATGGGAACGAAACAGTACAAACGATGTTGTGATTCTTCTAGTGCCTTGTGCATTATCATTTAATATAAAGTCTCGGTACTGCTCGAAGAAAAGTATACTTACATTGCATTCAATCTGCAATCACGAATCATCATTCTTCAATTCCAATCATATTTAACCCCCCATGGTTTCGAAAATCCATTTACCTTTTTTTCGATTTCAACTAGCATTTTTTTTTTCTTTTCTCTCCAATTTCCCTACAGATCTCACCGTAGAATTTAAAACAAGAGTTCAACTACTCCCACTACTACCCACTTAGGATACCGCAATCATAATACTGCAATCATGACCAAGCGGTTCGAGTTCAATTGGCAGATTCCGGTTCCGGAGGAGCTCCAGAAGGGATGCGTCTTCGACCGGTGGTACGAGGACAAGGACAGCAACGACTTCGAGCCGGACTGCACCTTCAAAGTGGACGAGTACGGTTTCTTCGTCTACTGGAAAAGCGGAGGACGGGTAATGTTATATTTCTTCTTTAACTTTTTTTTTCTGAAAAATAAACCATTGAAAGATATGACTTTCACAATCTGCCGACTATAGCCGGGAGCTTAATTTTGTTTCATTTTTTACTTTTTCATCTCTCATTCAAAATTTTTCATCTTTCGTTCCCTCGGTGCGCGCCCAGGAAGGAGACGTCATCGAACTGTGCCAAGTCAGTGATATCCGAGCCGGAGGATTGCCTAAGGTAAGAAACCAGCAGAAGGAGCGATATCATATTTTGCCATTTCTTCTGTTTGGGTCTGTAAAGAATGAAAGCCTTGGCAGTTGTTTTGTTTGTTACGATGGGGCATTATTCATTACAAACTGCCTTCGTTTTCCAAGAATGGTCAGTCAAGCTGGGAACACACAATTCAATGTAAAGTAGCTGATGCTGGGAGCAAACGTTTAAAATTGATTTTGAAAAAAAAATTTCATCCTTCTCACAAAAGGTTCCTTCTCAACAATAGAAGATGATATACAGAACCGATTTTTATTGAAGCTCTAAGCTCTTCTTAAAGCTTGTTTAACATTGATGCGAATAAAGTCGTGTTTAGTGTTGAAATTGACCTTCAATCGAGCGCTTTTCCTCGCATAATAAAACCGTGACTAAGTTTTGTATTTTATCCTTGTTTTTCTCTCCTTTTTCACTCCATTGACGAATCCAGGACATGAAGCTATTGAATCAGCTATGCAACAAACACGGGGAAAACGTGGAGGAAAAATCCCTGACTATCTGCTCCGGAACGGATTATATCAACATCAATATGCAGCACGTGGTCTGTCCGGATGCTGCCACAGCCAAGGTATGTTCGGATGTGTTTTTTCTACTCAATTTCTACACCTGTTGTTGTTGCTGGTCCAACCAATAGACCAGAGCATCCAATCTATCCACCTGTTTGCCATAAGAATTCAATCGGTTAGGTTCGAGTACCAAAATGGAGACGCATGGTTAATAACAATTCAACTTCATCGACCGTTGTTTCTGGCCATTTCGTTGGGGTCATAAAAACCACAAAATAACAAAAAAAAACGAAAGTTTTTCATTCCATCGATTATTATTGAACATGGGCACGACGAGGGAAAATCATTTCTTGTCAATATTTAGATTCTCGTGTAGGGCTTGTTATAGGACCAGATTGAGTGAGCTGCAGTCAAACAATCGAGATGCGTTTTCATTTTCATCCTATGGTGGCCTCCAAAAACTGAATGTTTACACTTTTGCGTCTGCTCTGCGTGTACGTTACTCGTGTGGGGATGTGTTTGCATGTATGTGTGTGTGTCGAAAAGACATGTGTTTACTCTCATGTCAACGCAACTAGGAACAGCATCCATCCGCCCGCTGCCTCTGTCGGTATAAGCAAGGAGAAGAAATGTAGGCACGCAGCAAACATGAAGCCATCACTGTCGTCATCCTCCCGTCATTATCATCATCTTCTGAGAGTTTGTTCCATTCTAGTTCATACAAACAGTACATCGGTGGTTATGACTTCGTGCGAGAGCTACTTCCAGTGAAATAATTTTATCTTCAAATATCCCCCCACGTGACCGAATCCTCATTCGAGTGGAAACCACTGCTGGAGGAACCACTCCTCCAGTCCTATTTAATGACGAAGGTATGTCGAGGTCGTCGACGAGATGAAGAATGTTGGATACGACGACAATGATAACGAAAATCACACGTTACGATCTTTACTTTAACAAAATGAACAGTTGTACGCCGACCTTATTTCTTTGCCCATTTGGAGCGAAATTAGAAAAAAAGTAAGTTACTTAGACAAAACGTTCTGCCTAATAGACCAATAAAGACAAGAATTCTGGGAAGGACGGGAGAAATCTACGCAAAAGCAGTTTGATAGTTTGAATATTAAAAAAATTATATTGAAAACGATTGTTTGGATCACGTTAAACAATTTATCAGTCTTGAAATTTTGACCATGCATCAGACGTAGTAGGAGCTGAGTCATAAATAGATGGAATCTTTTTCTATGTGTTTTTTATGCTTGTGTATGTTTTCGTTGAACTACTAATCACTAATCAAAAATTAACTCTCGTGCTTAGGACTTAACCAAAAAGATGGTTAATCCACAATGTTGAGTCTCATTATCCCCTTTACATCACTAAGTTTTTCCAAGTAGATACTTCAAGTGGTTAATTCCAGACAAAAAAGTCTTGCTACACTAACTCGTCAACTTTCCGGCGATGAAAATGGTAAAATGTTACTCAAAACCAATTCAAGCTATATGTATAAGGAATATCTTAAGCCGCATATGACTGACACTTCAATAACGTTTCTCATATTCTTAGACGTGGATTTCGGATGACAGTATGAACACATCAAAAGTTACTTCATGAATGCCAATGATATTATATTCTGGCTTACCATCTAGCTTACAACTAAACTTTCTACTCGACCCAAACTCAAGCCACCAACGATGTTTTGAAAATAATTTAATGTCAACCATGTGTTGCATTGGGCAATGCTGCGTAAGCGTTGCTACCCATGCGGAAGAGAAGTAAAGCCCATACGCAAAGCGCGCATGCTGTTTGGTAAAACATGTAAATACGAAAAGGGTGTCAAAACGGTCTTGAGTTTATATTTTATGACCCAGTAAAGAATGCTTATGCAGTCGTTTTGAGTCTGCATGTTTTTACGTGAATGGTTGCACTTCTATGAAGTATGAATAATGAGTAGGGATGCTACACCATCCCCCTTTGGGAAGAAATGCCATTAGCATTTCTGTATAGAAAATTATCGTGGACTTGAGCTTGAATTTACAATTTTTTTTTTGTATAGTTTTACTAAAATTGGTTCTTGGTTTGCTTTAATCAATCTATTTTTGTGTACTATAAAACTATTGTTCTTTTCATCAATTAGTGTAACGTTTGGATGGTTCATGTTTTTCACTGTATATGGTCCTTTATATACAGGATCCAATTTATGCCTATTTTCATTTGTTATTAGTACTTTGTCTTCTAATTTGATTTCTATTGGATTTGCATTAGTTTCCTGTTTTTTGTTTTGTTTTATTTTCTGACTTTCCAAAAGTTGCTTTGTTTTCACACTTGCCGATTGTAACTTTTCTCTAAGCTCAAAATAGTATTGATCAATATTGTAATTTGGATCTATTGTTTTGGGATTCATTATTTTTTGTGGAATTACTGCTTGATGTCCAAAAATTAATTCAAATGAACTTAGAAGCAACCCCATCATGGGTTAGATGTAAAGCCCAATAACAGACTCATATCGTTTTAATATGTTTGCATCCTTCGGAGATATTGAAGATTGAACACATTTTTGCCTTTCTTACAGAAAGGTACAGTTCTAAAAATTCTAATGATCCGTGTATAGGGTAAATGTACCCGACCTTGGCACCTAAGGCATGGTTTACCCTTTTTTTCAACATTCCAACCTTCCTGTTGAATGCACCATAGAACATTCTTTGAAGAATTTACTTGCTAACTTGCTTAGAGTTCAACAAAAATATGTTTTCTCTATGGAACTGTCATTAATGTGAGCAAAATGCATGCAAAGTACTCACTGCGGTGCTCCAATTACTTGGCCGCCGTACCAATTGTTTGCCGTTTCGATGATCCGATTCTTGGCCACCAGCAATGTGCATTAGATCTTTACCAACAACGCTCAATTGACAGTTAACAGAATCGTTGGCTATTCTGAATATAAGGCCACTGACAGAATGACGTCAGCTGCGCGTAAAGTTCTATGCGACGATGGAACACCGGGCTTCACTCATACAACAAAAAGGCTTTCGAAAACATTGATGAAATTTGGTTGGAAGGGAAGCACAAAATAAGCTTTCATTTCAAAAAGTCGGAAGTCCAGAATTTCCGCAATTTTTTTTTTATTTTAAAAACTTTAAACTTTTTACTCATTTAAACAAAGTGATGATTATGAACACCTCAGGTTGTTTCTGAATATTAGTGTATGAACAAGAATCATTGGTTTATGAATGACAACAGGGGGGGCCGATTCAGAAACGAATTATGTCCACGAGTTGTTTGAACTTTCTCTTTTTTATTAACATTAAATCCCTTTGATGAAATCTAAACTAACATATTTTGTAAGCAAACTTTTTAAACTGAAAACTTCAAAAAATTTCTCCAATATGTATACAGTAAATTACTAATGAAGGACTGATAAAATTTGAAAAAAGCCAATCAATCTAGGAAAAGTATTTCAGATGGAATGGGCTTATCTTGACTAGCCCAGGTTTTCAACGTAGAGTTTTATCAGAAAGTTGGTGTGGTCCAGCTGCCAGAATATTGAGGTAAAATATCCGTATCTGGCCACGATGGATTCACATTCCTTATTTTTTAAAGAGATTTCACAGTTCACAATTTTTGCGAATTTTTTTGAGACAATTTCATCAAAATAAAAATCCAAAACGACTTGAACGAGAGTAATACTGAAAGGTTTGAGCCGTGTCAAATTAACGGGTTATTAAAAAAACGACTTGAACGTGGTTGTCGTCAAAGTGGTATTGTAACGTTGAATTGGAATATCTTATTTCGAACTTTTCTCAGCGATTAGATTTTTCCAAATATTGGAAAAATTGCTTAGATTTTCTCAGTTTTTTTGGAGAATTCCCTGTTTTCTATGCTAACTGAACAAATTCACGAATGCTAAGCCTGACAACCGATTCATTTACGACATTTCTATGGTTCTGTGCATCATGATGTGTTGTCATTTATAAATCATTGTTTAAATTATTCCTTTTGAGTTTGTATAGACCATAAGTTGATAGTAAAATATTCTAGGAGACTTGCGATTGCGACACATAGGGTTATTTTCACTACCAAACAACTATTTTCTAAGTTTGGCTTCATAAAGTAAGAAATTAAAAAATTCCTTGAATTGTATTTCAAAATTTTGCCCTTTTGAATTTGTTAGCTGAGATTATGAGCTTCTAGCAAGAGCCATTTCGAATGCCCGGGGCGTTGCGCAGTGGTTTGACACGCCAAAAAGAACGCAAAAAAAGTAAACCTTGCTAAAACATTTTTTTAATTCGACTCACATCTAATATCTCAAGGAATAATTCGAAAGAAAACGATATTTTTCTGAACTTCCAACTTCTGTTTCCAAGAATAAAATAAGAACAAAAATCCAAAAAATTAAATCTGAGTATATGGTTCCCAAGCAATAGAAAACGATTCCAAAACTCAATTAATTATGTATTTTATATACTAAAGTCATCAATTGCCATCGATCTAACAGTTTTTAGATAAGAAAATCATCTTAAGTCTTGTGAGTTGCTTAATTTCACTAAGTTTTTTTTTATTTCGAACCACTGTGTTCTGTAGGAGACCACGTGGTCTCTGTTCGGCAGACTGCAATGCAAATGCTGTTCGCACACATACCAATGTACCTTCGATTCATGGTTCCCAAATAGCGATTTTTGCATTTTCAATGCTTGGATATGACTTTTAATTAGTCGAATCACTTATGTTCTCCAACTTATTTCAAAGCTTAAGTTGATAGAAACGATCTTATCATACAACCCAATTAGTATGAAAACATTTGTGCCTAGTTTTAAATGATTTTTTAGGGAAAACATCAGCCCAAAAATTCCTCTTTAATGAACATGTATTTTTTCCAGCTTCCAACACTGGTGGTGTATTTCGATTGAAGTTGCATGCCAAGAAAAGGAACAAAATTAGTTTTAAATTTTTATTCAAAACCTAAATAAATATTCATTCTTTTGTCTTTCTAGTATTTTTTGATTTTTTGCTGAGTTTAACTGTAGGCATGAGTATTTATTGCAAATTTTTCAAATTAATGTCCGCATTTGAAATCGCATGTGAATTTAACAGTTGCACTAGAAAGGTGAATTCATCTGATTTTCATACGGTGATTTCCAACATAATTGCCTCGGATTCAGATCGAAAAAAAATTAACTACTTTAATAAAATACAAATAATTGAAAAATTCGATATGCACAAATTTGAAACAAATTATTCTCTTTGCAATTAAAATATGTTCAAAAATTTTTAGCTCAATTTGGACTTGAAAAACATGAAAAGACATATTGGCATGCCAAGAAAAGGACCATGCCAAAATAGGGCTCACTTACCCTATTAATGTGAATTTTTGTACCCTTTATTCTCCACTTTTGTTGCAAAACTGGGCTGCACAATTAAAATTATTTTTATCTTTAAAAATGCATTTTTTTTCTCTACAATCTATAAAAGATAAAAAAAACCAAATATTTTATAATTTTCTTTTTCATAGCAAATATCATCACTCCAAAAAACGTATCCACTTGGCTTGCTAGCAACATCCAGCAATCACTAATCGAGATTATCAAAATTATAACGCCATATTTTTGATGACGTCATAGACGCTTGCTATCATGCTATACAATTTCCCATAAGCAAAACTTTTGCCTTCGACTAAATGTCAAACATGACCATAATGACAAAAATACAAATTTGACCAAATAAGACGACAAAATTGCAAATTGCAGAATCGAGGTTTGTTTCGATTCACAGTTCAGCTTTCAACCGAACCGGTTTCAAACCTGCAGCCTGCATTCCCATTTTAGACAGTTCATATTGATGAATTCATCAAGAGGTACTATCCCGAAGTTAAATCATTCAACATAAGGACTTGATTCGAACATCGTATGCTACGATAGCGATTGTAAGTCCCATCCTTCCCCCAACGCTATAATCGTAAACACAGATTGTTCTAAGAAGGAGAAAACGAAACGGGGACATGGACGATGCACTTTATCTCATCTTCTCACATGCCGTTCGTGCTCAGGAAGCTTTTTTCTCAACACGAACTACCGGAGAGAATTTTGTTAGTGGAAGCAAATTGAAACAAACCAGAAAAATGCTACTCATTCGTCTCGAGCTTTAAGCTCTCAGGCTAGTTTTTTTTTCCTTTTCTTTTTTCTTCCTTTCGTTGCACCTTACATCGCGCGATGCAAGCCTTTCGTTCGCATCGAAAAACCTGCGCAATACGATTGTTCGGTTTTTGTTGGTGTAGGTGTCTAGCCTAGCAAAGGCGACGACGGGTTGGGTAGGGAGTCAATCCGAGCTGAACTGTTACTAAAGCATCGATCACTATGAATCTGCACGCACCGTTCATATACCATTGCTCTCCTAGTTGTTGGATCTGGAATGTGTTGACAGTACTTTGTTCGAAAATGTTTCCTCTATCAGTGCTGAAAATTTCATTACGATTCGTTTTGTTCCAAAAAAGTTATACGTGATGGAAGCCGCGAGACAAAAATAAATTTTTGACACATGTCAAAAACCCGACGTGGTCGCAAAATCCTGGCGCGAAATCCAAATCCTGGCCAAAAATTTTATAAAGCCACTGCAGTGGTGCACTGAACTGGTCGGGGTGATGTCCCCGACAAGTTCGAATTCGTTTTTGCCGATAAGTTTGCAAGAAAGTGTTTGACCTGGCAAGGTATTTGAAGCTGCGGACAAAAAACCCCGGTTTTTGTGAAAAAAAGACCATGGACTCCGAAATGTACAAGGAGGAGTGCCTGAAAAACCTTTTTCTTCCGTACATTAGATCTCACAAACGACCAGTTAAGCTTTCGCCAGATTTGGCAAGCTGCCACTACAGCAAAGAGGTAATAAAGTGGTATCGGGCCAACGGGTGGATTTTGTCGAAAAGGACATCAACCCACCCAACTGCCCTCAATTTCGCCCTATCGAAAAATTTTGGGCAATTGTCAAGCAGAAGATAAAGAAGAATGGTAGGACGACTCGGAATGCAACAGATATGAAGAGATTGTGGAACAAACAGGCAGCTGAGGTCAGCGAATAGGGTGTCCAAACTATGATGAGTGGTACTCGACGAAAAGTTAAAAAAAATTCATCAAAACACTATCGGAATATTTTTTTTTATTATTTTTCCTTTAAAGTGCAATAAAAACCCTACATTTTAAGTACAAAACATTTTTATTTCGTTTACATAGCTCCGAGATAGACCCGTTTTAAGGCGTCCAGATTCATAGTGATCCATGCTTTTGCTTAAGCCAATGGGAGATAAAAACCAAACAATAGCGCCACCAAATTTTCCATAGTAGAGTTTAGAGCATTTGGGAAGCTTTTGGTACCAAACTACCAAGCATATAATTAAAAGGTAATTAGCTACTCACGTTAATTTTTAATAGTAGGATAGGATCAGAAGGTTCTTGCAAGACACTACGACGGAGAAACATTAAATTTTTTACAAAAAAGTACGAAAAATGTGCAAACAGTTCTCACATAATAGTATGTCTAGGAGCGCATTTTCATAAATGGAATACAACACATGAATAAATCTATTTTATCCATTTTTTTTATTGTCAATTTAGTCAATTCCGTAAAATTTTTCATTTTTGTCGATTTTTTAATTTTAGAGAATTTTGTAAATTTAGTCGATTTTGACCATTCTCACAATTTTGCAAATTTGGTATTTCATGCCAATTTTGTAATTTTTGTCCCTAGCAGTTATCAATATTTTTTTTTTTTCAAAAAAATGTATGGAATTCTAGAAGAAGTCCTAAAAATTGATTTTACTTGCTTTTTAGAGTTCTCCGAATGAAAAAGCCATAGTAAAGTAAAATTCAAATTCATCGAAAATTTTCACCTTTTTGTTTACATTTTTTTCCTATTAACAAAACGTCAAAGATTCTTCTGGCATCTCGAATCGAGCATTTTTTGATAGTGTTTAAGCCAAAGCATAATTCGCTCAATTGCAAAATTTTCAATTGAGTATTGGTTAGAAAATTCAATGTTATTTTTATAAAAATTGATAGATTTTACAAAATTAACAAAAACGACACACTTGACAGAAATGACAAAATTGTCAAATAATACCAAATTAACAAAATTGTGAAAATGGATAAAATTGACTAAATTGACAAAATTTCTCAAAAATGACAAAATCGACAAAAATGACAAATTTGACGAAATTGACTAATTTGACAATAGAAAAAAATGACAAAATTGACAGAATGGACAAAATTGGCAAAAAATCCAAAAATGATAAAATTTACAAATTTGACAATATTGAAAAAATTGACAAAAATGACATAATTGACAAAATGGGTCAATTTGAAGAAAATGAAATAAATTGAAAATTGAAAATGAAAAAACTTACAAAATTGATAAAATTTACAAAACTGACACAAATTCACTTTTGTCATTTTTGTCAATTATGTTTATTTAGTCGGTTTAATCAATTTCTTCAATTTTTTCAATTCTTCATTTTTATCAATTTTGTCAATGTTTTTAATTTATTTAATTTTGTTGGTTTTGTAAAACAAGTGAACTTAATCAATGTGATCAATTTTGTCAGTTTTGTCACTTAAGTCATTTTTTTAAATTTTGTCAATTGGGTAATTTTGAAGATTTTTTTACATTCAGTCAATTTTGTAATTTTTGGCATTTTTGCCACAATTCTGTCAATCTCGCTACATTGACTTCAGTTTTGTCATTGATGTAAATTTTGTCAATTTGGTCAATTTTATTATTAATGTTAATTTTGTAATTTTTTATCTTATTTGTCAATTTTGTAAATTTTTCGAATTTTTGTCTGTTTTTCTAATTCTGTCAATTTTTTTTGTTTTGTTTTAAAATATCTCAAATTTGTCAATTTTAACAAAAAATCATGCAATTCACAAAAGTAATAAAATTGAAATAAAAATAATAATTAAATTGACCAAAATGCCAAAACGACTTAATTGAAATTATATCAAACATAAATTTTGAAAATTGTCGTACGAGTTTTTAAAATTAAAAAAAAATAAAGCTTAACTAAATTGACGAAAATGCCAAAACGACTTAATTGAAATTATTGACAAATCTTTCAAAATTGTCATAATTATCAATATTTTTAAATCAATTGTTCATTCGATTATTGAACCCTAGGTTACCGCATCGTATTTTACTTTTACGATTGTAATTTTACCCAATTATGTTTTCAATATACTCGTTTTCTTTACTTCTGAGGTCAATCCGGACAAAAGTTAAATTATTTGAACACACATGGTTGGACATCTGTTTTTAAATTGTACTCTTAATTTATATTTTTTATTTATTTATTTATTGTCTTCGAGAACAAATGTTTCGCACAGACTAATTATAATGATAGTTGCCTTAATCTATTTTTGTACACCTGTTTTGAGATTCCAAAATCGAAGATGCTAGCACATTGATTGAAGTAGCGGTTGCACGTGTCCAAAGGGTTGTAGAAACCATAAGTAGTCCGATGACCGGGAATCCAGAGGAACTGCTGATGCCGGAGTGACCGTGTAGGGGCGGACAAACTAACATTTTGTAGGAGTTCGCTACGAGTTACCATATGCTTTGACTTCAAAAAGATTACATTAAGATTATACTTATTTCGAAAAAATGTCATAGAAATGGAATCATACAGGATATTCCAGGAACCATTAATTCAAAAATCATCAATTAGTTGCAAATGAATTTATATTGAAAGTCTGATAATTTCCAAATGCTTTTATCCCATACACAATTTTGAATTTTTATTTTTTGAAACGATTTTGGATTTACTGCATTAGAAATTTTTTAACAATAATTTGATGATTCAGAATTAAGAAAATTATCATTTGTAGTTTATGATTTTGTATAATTTTAAAGGAGCGAAAAATCAACGTGAATTTGAGCGGCTTTATCGGTGAGCATTATAGATTTGAAATGATAGACGGATAGACCATAAGGTAGAGAGTTACTAAGGTGCAGTTTTTTTAAATCACTCAAAAAGTACCATTAGATTTCAAAATAGGGACTTGACACCTTCAATGAAGTTGTGTAGTTTCTCTCATACAGTAGGTCTTAACATTTCGTTTCGAAAAAGTAAAACGTTTTTTTCGTTTTTTGAAGTGAGTTTTTGAAAAAAAAACATGTTGTTTGGAAAGATAGAGCTTTGGCGTCTTCAACTAAGTTTTTTTTTTTATTCAAGGGTGTCCACGATGAAATTGCCACACACAAAATTGATTCGCAAAATTCGAGTTTTCATCCGATTGCCATCAAATTTTCAAGGATTGAAAAATTACTATTAAACTTAATTTTACCATTTTACTCGTATTTTATTAACAGTCCATACGCAAATTTCCGCACCTTGGCCTCAATCCCGGCCATAAGATTCTGCACAAAAGTTTTTTGCATGTAAACCCATACTTTCTTCGGTTCCTCGACTGTCTTCACTACCTTAGGTCGTTTAAGAAGGTGCTGCTTCATAATCGCCCAGTACTTCTCGATGGGGCGGAGCTCCGGATTATTGGGAGGATTGAACATTTTTGGCACGAAATTGACCTTATTGTCCGCATACCACTTCAGCACGTCCTTGGAGTAGTGGCATGAGGCCGAATCCGGCCAGAAGATTGTTGGGACGTTGTGGGCCTTCAGGAGAGGAAGCAGCCGCTTCTGGAGGCACTCTTTCATGTACACCTGTCCGTTCATCGTGTCCTGGGCCACGAAAGGTGCGCTCAGCTTCCCGCACGTGCAGATGACTTACGAAACCAGGAATTTCTTCGCAAATTTGGACATCTTCTGAGTGCGGACATGCTCCGGAACGCTGAACTAATTCTTGGCCGTAAAAAATAGGTTGCCGGGGATCTGTTTGAAGTCGGCCTTCACATATGTTTCGTCGTCCATGATGCAGCATTCAATTTTCGTCAGCATGCTGAGGTACAACTTCCTGGCGCGGGCTTTGGGGACCTTGTTCTGCTTCTCGTCGCGATTAGGGGCCTTTTGTACCTTTAACGTTCGAAGCCCAGTCTTAGTTTTGACCTTCTGGACAAAACTTCGGCTTAGTTGCAGCTTCTTAATCACATCCCGAACGGAGGCTTTCGGATTTCGGTTGAAGGCCCCAACTACGCGATTGTGATTTTTGGTGTTGTACGGAATACTTTTTCCTTCACTTCAGGGTTACCGATCGGTGGTCAATCGTTCCTCCTCCGCTTAATCACTCGACTCCATTTCCGCGAGTTTTGATCACAGGACTTTAAAACTTGCAGGATGTAAACAATGCACTATAAACTAAATCCACCCAAATTTTCATTAAATTTTACCCAACGGCTAAAAAGTTAGAGCAATTTCTTCGTGGACACCCTTTAATGATCTACTACTTTTTTGAAGACGTCAATGACGATTTTTTTATATGTGTATTTAAAAATATTAAACATTGTATAACACATTAGCAAGCTATTTCTACATTGAGGCCTTCAAAAAGCCGATGTTCACGTTTTCGAGTTTTAAACTACTGTGCGTTGGTTTGAAGATCTTCCATTGCTAATTCCACTTTTCTCAACTTTCACTAGTGTTATGACTACTGTCATATATTTAAATTTTAACTGATTTTTATCAAACTAAAAAAATCAAATCATTTTTAATTAACCATAAACAAGAATCATGTTCAAATTTCAATTTTGTTTTTATAGTATACTTACAATAAAAATTCCCCTATATTACTGCATCTCAAAGTCCATCAAACCTTCCCGTTGGTAAATGGGCACCTTCAGACATGTGTCCTCCGCGTGGTGTTTCAGGTTGAAATTCAAGGTTCACCGAGCAAATTATCTGCCATCATGGGTTATTATAACAAGTCAGAACAGCTAAACGCGCTTTCCCGCATGCACACACACACACACAAAACGACACGATCTCTAGGCTAGGAATGGCAATTTCTCACACATCGACAACGGCGGGCGGAGGCTTCTTGCTTTCTCGCTTGCATCCCGTGGTGTGGCTTTTAGCCTTACAAGCTGCTCTAGGGTGAGGTAACCAATTGTCGGCATTCCGATGAAGTTGAGGTTGAGTCAGTCCTAATTTCAGTTGAGACTATATTTAATATGGATGTTGTGGCCTGAATCCCAAAACGTCCACCCTAATGCTTTCTAGACTATGTCTATCGGCACTAGTTAGTACCATCTTTTGCCCTCCCCATTTACGCAAGAATCTAATGGAGCGAAAAGCCGCGTCCCGATGAACTTTGCCGTCTGATCTATGACGCGCATACTACCTATATAGATCTCTTCTAGGATGCCGTGGAGGTAAAAGGTTCAGTCAGGCTGAAAATAATCTCTTTTGTACCTACGTGCTGCGTATCGTTTCCCTACCAGTAGTGAAAGCTGTATCGAAATCTCAGAACGGGTTACGACCAAGTTAGTAAGGTATTAATCAAACTTCGATACGAGGAAAACTAAAATTTACTTTCTAAGTAAATTGACTCTTCCTGGTCCTTTCAGTCAAGAACGAGTCTTTACTAATTGTGTCGTCATGTGTAAATCAAGAAGGCATTCAAAACCTTTAAGTTCTTGAGACGTTCTTATAAAAGCATAAAGGATAACACGGTAAAAATCAAAACAAAAAGAATCGTTGTGAAGTAGCATCAAACGATGACCGACTTTTAACCTGAATTTGATTAAGATCTTAATTGCCGAGTATACTACACCACCAAAGTAAAAGATCAGAAAGATGACAAACGATAATGATGATGATGATGGTGATGGAGGTGATGATGGCAGCTCGTTAGGGGAAGGTATCGGGCTACTTTCGTCCATCATTCGTCTGGCTGCTCCCGATGGTCTTCCGGGTTGTGTACAGGTGCACATAGGACGAAATTTGCTCCGATGAACGGAAAAGATAGAAGCCCATTCAGCTGGAAAATGTATCCATCCGAGCATCCTTCCTTCTATGCGGGGAGGGCAAAAAACGATCCATCGAAGTTGATTGTGAAAATAACCATGCGTCTCCATCGAAATACACTGAAAAGAAAAAAATATATGTGAAAAAATGTAAAGCAGAAAAACAAAGAACTAAAACAAAAAATCGCACCAAAGAAAAACAATCAATCACGATTAGACTTTCCTTTGTTATTATCCTCTTTCCACCGTCTTCCTTCCTCTTTTTTAACCTAGATTTGGGTGGACGGATTAAGAAAAATTACCCACAACGGAAAAGCTAACAATTTCTGTCCGATGACTGCGCTCAAGAAGCAGTAAGTTCCTCCATACGGCTCCTATCACACTGCATGATACATTTGCATGATGTTTTTTTTTTTTTTTTTGGTTTACAGAATAGTTTGTAAACATTTTTCGCATTCTTAACCCATGGTGATGGTATTTTGAGTTTTTAAAACTTTAAAAATTTCGTTGGTTTGCGGTACAGCTTCCGGTGTCATTTTTTCTTCGCCTATTATTACCTACTGCATGCGATTTTTTTTTGTCTGTATACATTGATAAATATCGATTCCGAATTTAAACTCGATGTTTTTTTTTTTAATTTTTTCCACGACTTAGTCGGCTTTATATTATGTTCCTTAATCATGTAAATTTAAAAAAAATATCTTTAAAAGATCTCAAATCCAACGAAAACAAAACTGCATTTATACAAAAGTAACTCAAACGTAACAAACGGTAACAATGCTTCAGCTAATTTCAAAATGAAAAGTATCCTCCGGAAAATCAGCACCCGAACGACCGGAATCGATCTGTCAATACTTTCTAACACTGAACAAGAAAAACACACTAGTTCTCACTAGGAATTTTCCGCCTGCTTGATTTGTTACACTGCAAATTTTCAAAAATGACATATATTTAATAAAGATTTTGGGGAAGAAATCTGTAGAAGTGAAATAATTTTAAATCCAAATTAGGACTTAAATTTATTTTTTTGTAAACCCGTTATTCTATCGAATCATATCCTATTGAAGTTTAAGAGTGCATTGACAATTTACTTTTTCCATCCTTCTCTCCTCCTTCCCTCAAATGATGTGCTAAACATGTACACATTCATTTTCTCAATCTCAGCAGGCAGGACATTTTACGATGGCTCCACCCAGCCCAGCATGATTGATTCGTTCCGCACAGTTAGCAGCAGCAGTAACCGTTCCTCTTTTTTCATGGTTTCCTTCGATATTATCCTTCCAACCAGAGCAACCGGTGCGAAAACGATGTTCCTCCGCCTGCCTTGTGACTTGTGACAGTTTAAAATTTCGATTCTTCTAAATGTGGAGACATGGGGAGGAAAAGAATCTAAGCAGCTTTGTCAACTGTGTCAAATGACAGAAAATCTGTCAAATTCCATTCAGAACCTGTCAAATATCACGTGACCGACGTCACAGTCTTTTTTGTGCTAACGAAACGATATTGAAGTGGGCCCTTGTTTGATACGATTTACATTAATACTTAAACGATAGAAAGAATTGAATGTCTAAGTTATCGTTTCCTGTTAATCATTGCGGAAAAAAACAAACAAACGTCTGTGAGAAAGCATCTACCTACTAAGCAGAGATAGAGGCTTCTGAAAATGGGAAACAATAAGATTGTAGCAACTCGGTTTAATTTCTTTTAATGCAAATACGACGAGGTGTTTTTGAATGTCTGATTCAAACTAAAAACCTCAATTTGAATGAATCTATAATTTTCCCTAGTATAATTTTCCCCGATAAGCGTGGGAGCATCTTTGACAATTCTCAAATCAAGATTTTAGGTACAAATTTCGATAGCATATTTTCATATGAATCAAACTTATTTTTTATAAAATTTAAATATAGTAGGCAGTCGATTGTTTTTTGTCACCTTTTTTTTGCCCTGTAAAAAACCGGTTTCTCGGAAAATTACCGGCTCCTTGTCAATCGGCAAACGGAAATTCAATTATTGTTCACTTAGCCATCCATCCATCCATCCATCCACATTCGATTGCTCTTGAACGACAAAACGATGATGCGCCACACGCAGTAAGCCAGGCTGGGCGCAAATCGGTTTCCGTTTCCATGGGTGTTTGTCACTCATTCTCGCTTGGTGGCTGACTGGCTGGCGGGCGGCGTTTAACCGCAACACACTGACTGCGAGTTACCTACGATGCCACGCCACACGTTCGCCGTATTTATGGTTGTTGATAATAATCGGATCTTTTCCAGCCTACCGAGGCTGAAAATGTCTATTTTGGGATATAGAATGTTCTGGTTGAAAAAAAAAACGTGTTAATTTGATACGTAACGTCAAACTGAGATATCAATTAAAACACTCATAGAATAGAAACAACAGCCCTGTTTCCACAAATCAGAAATCCACAGGATGCCAATATAGATAGAAATGTTAATAAATTTGAAAGTCAATGCGGGATTTCACTTCTTGGCCTTCGATGAATGCTCGGTAGTTTTATTTTTTTTTTTTTTTTAGATGTATCCTCGAAGACCGGTATTAGTCAGTTGGTTCCAAACGATCTTTCAGCGGAACGGAAATCTTGAAACGCAGAAAATGAAGATATTTTGTTTATACATGTCAGTTTCCAAATATACAACATGTGAACATTTTTATAAAATAATTATTTCAATAACTTAACATTAAAAAACAATGATTTCTGTCTTTCTAAGTATTTGTGACATTCAAAAGAAAAGCATGCGGAATTGTAAACACGAGTACTAAAAATTATTTTCAAGCAGCCGAGTCATTTAGGTATCGGATTTTCGGAAAAGTTCGGTACTTACCTTAATAGGTGAATTTTAGTTCCGTTCTGTTCATTTTGAATGATTTTTTTTTGGCACCAACTTTTGCGTTGATCTATACCTGACGATATTTTTATTCAACAAAATTGAAATTGGCCTCACAAACATTTTGACGGTTGCTATGGCTAGAGAGCAGTCAACGTTCATAATATGGTCAAACCAGATTTTCATCCCAAAATGATCTAAATTTATCGAAAATGTATCACATAACGTAATAATATAAACCCACATGTATTGGGTCTTCCTAAGGAGTGTATTCGATATAAAGGCAATACTTTGTTTTGTTAATGACTTTTGAATGCGTTAATGGATATTGATAAAATTTTCAGCGAAGCTACTTAGTAATGAGATATGTATGTGTACACCTAGGAAAAAAACATGGAAGCGGACCGGGAGAATAAACAAACAAATTGGAGGGCTACATATTATCACAGGCGTTTTTAAGTCCGATGCTCAAATACTGACAAAAAAAATAAAACCAATACCAAGAGCACTATTTTTGTTCTTGAATATCGAGAGCTCTTATCGACTTGGCCAACATAGTTTTCTAATCAACACGACTGAAGATTTTTTTTTTCAAAAATTTCATAGCGAAATAATGCCAAACATTGATAAATTGTGTCATTATACTTTAAATGAAGCTATCCACATTATCTTAGTTAGATTAGCTTTAAAAATTCCGATCCCAATGGTATCTGAATTTAATAAGAAAATCCATGAAAATTGTAAAATCCATCTATGATCAATAATGTAACCTCTAATTTTTGGCGAAATTAATTTGAAAATCTGTAAAAAAATGAATTTTTCTGGTAAAACCTTATCGAAAATCTCAATGAATTTCAATGATTTTATACGGAACTTCGGATAAAAAATACAGTTTCAACACCTTTTGTAAGACAAAATCGAATCTTCTTTGAAAATATCCCGAAGATACGCAAAGAAATGGAATTTAAGTAAATAAACTTCAATAATTTCCAATGCTGAGGAGACAGTGATTTCTCTTAAAACTGGAAATATCGCTATTTGTCTTCGAGTCAGACTTTTAAATAAAAAAAATAAGAAAAGAACCATCTGTTTGATAAAAAAAAAACCTGTCTCTAATAAACGGTTTAAACTGTTCAAATTTTTGTTTTCAATAACACTAAAAGGAAAGCAAATAATCCAGAGATCCAGAGAGAGAAAATATGGAAATGCTTTTGGTACAATAGAAAACCCTTCAAAAGGCGATAGGAAAACAAATGGCAGGTAAGTTTACCTGGGATTCAAAAAATGAACACTGAGAACTGGAATTGAACGAAATTTGCTTAAAAATCAGAGAATTTTGCTCAACTTTGCACAACGCCAAATTTAAACGAGATTTTGAATGAAAAATTCGTTTCTCAACATTTGTAGCGAAAAATTCGGTCTTCAGGAAAATGTAAACAATGAAAAATGGAATTTTAGTCAATAAATTTCGAAAAGCATTCAAGGTCCAACGCTTAAAAGAGAGTGATTTCCAATAGAAAAATATCTTTTCAGAAAACTTTGAAGTGATGAGAAGTAGTACAAGTACAAGTACAAGTAGTACAGCAAGAAGGATCTTTTAAAAGGAAACCTTTTTCCACTGAGATCCCTTCTCTACAATAATACTTTAATCATAATATACATTTCCTCGCATTAAATATATTTGTGTTCTCAACATGCTTAAATTTTTTGCTCGCGATTATTTGTAAACTTTTGCTGCCAGACATGTTGAGAACTGAAGTGTCCATTACCAGGGGACTCAGTTGAGTTTTTTGGTGTGGGGGAGTGTGGCGGGCCAAAAAAAAATGTAATAATTGTTTCTAGAATCAGTTCAAATTTGTTTTAAACATTACAAAGGCCACAAACATTTTTCGTTTTTGATAAAAAAAAAGCGGATAAAAAGATCTCTGTTATGAAGAACACGAGTTTGTAAAAAAAAAGTTGAAATCAATTAATTCCATAAACACAAGCTTAGATATAGTGATGTAGCTTATCTATTCCAGCTGATATTGTCTGCTTAATATTTGAAAAATTGTGTTGAATAAACTTTCAAACATTTCAAATAAATGATACACGAGTTCGTTTTTTCTTTTCTTTTTTAATTTTTTATTCGTAAAATATTTGTTATCATAAAAGAATCACGTTTTATTTTAAAACTTCTCAATAACTCTATACCCATGAAGCTTTACAAATTGTTAGTGGATGATATATTGAGTGCGGCCCGCTGAAAGGTTTTTAAATTCAAACTGATCCGTGTGTTCAAAAGGTTGCTCACCCCTGGTGTACACAATTTGGTAACAATAAAACTATTTGTTTTTGAGATAGAGTCTAATACCGAAGCTCATTGACAAAATATCTTGGGCAGGATCGAGAAAAATCCAGGAAAGTCCCAGTGAGAGATCCAAAAACAGCTGAAAATTAACTATTTCGCTAAATTTCATATGGTAAATCGTTTAAGGAATTCTAGAGAATCTAACAGAGAACTAAATTTATGAAGTTGTGATGTGAGATGTGAAGATGATTGGTTTCATGAATTTATGGAATGTAAGAGGTTTTATGCAGCGCAATCTGAGAATTACAATAGGTGAAGTGATAAAAAGGCTAAATTGTTCTGACTAATTCATGTAACTGACTTATAAACAGGCCTGACTTCATTTCTAAAAGTTAAAAAAAGCTGCCAACTGGTTTATTTTACCAAAATACGGTGGTCAAATCGTGCGCAAAATAATTGGGCCCCTAGCACGGAGAAATTTAGAAAAATTTCGCAAAGAACAACACAAACGAATTCCTTAGCGGGCACCTGGCAGGTTTCCAGACAGAAAATTTTTATTGACAACTTTCACTTGGATGTTCCGGAGATAAAAAAGAAGAACAAATTTGAAAATTTTGAAGTCTTATACTTGACGAGACTGGCAATCTGTAGAAGCTACAAATCAGTCAGTGTTCCATAAAGATTGCCACGATGAATTGCTGAGTATTCAAAGAAGTCTGCCTCCAAATGCGACTATTTTCCTGCATACTCTGATACTCTGATTTAGTTAAATTTCACGTTTCAAGGGTACACCTTTCTTACATCGTACATACATTTCGTACATCTTTCAAGGGTTTAATGGTTAGCATCGTTCAAATACTAACACCACCAACCCACAGAAAGAGTGCTATGTATGCCGTGACCGAGACTTGATCTCATGATCTCTGGCTTAGAAGACTTAAACGCTATCCTCTAGACCACGGTCGGCGGCAGCTGGATCTGGAATCGTGCCATTACACGAAAACTGTGATGAAGTGATAAAAAGTCAAATATGTTGTTTTTGTGACGGAAGAGGACAATCCACTAAATGTGTCATAACTTCGACCAAATTTGAAATTTCGAATAATTTTTAAGGTCAAGCTTCATCAAACAGAAAACATAATCATTAATAGCCTTGTAAATAAGGTGGTTCATAGTAAATATTATAGATGGTACACATAGTGCCCAAAAATTACGGTCGAAAAATTTCTTTATTGGACGTTATCCCAAAAACCACTTGATAAAACGTTACAAAAATTTGCACATGGGAACATAATATAACTAGAAAGCTTCACTGAAAATTTCATCAATTTCTATTCATGCATTCAAAAGTTATTAACAAAACAAAGTGTAGCATTTTCTTTGAATGCACTCCTTCCTAAGAACTGTTAACGAAAGAAAGTGTTGTTAAAAGTTCAGTTTTTTTTTTAATTAAAAAACCCAGTTTGAAATATCGTAAGAAAGTGTTCGTTTCAACAGATGTACGAGAATTCGCCTTGTACGAGCGCTCTCGTATTTAAAAAAAAACTTTGCACAACTATGATTGTGACCTTGAGTGCCATTTTCGACTAATTTTACTAAAGTTTTCCATGTTGTTGGCTTTTGTATCATGTTTCTCAAGGCGTTTATCGATTATAGGTTAGTGCCTTTCAATGTGTCGCTGTTTAAGACATTTAAGTGATTTTAGGAATATCTAAAAAAAAACGGTATAAGAAAGAAAGTGATTAGACCACAAATCGGGAATCGGTATGAAATTGACTTTCTGGTGAATTTTAATTTATTGCTAAAATCTTGCGTTAATATACTTAAAATCCTGTGCAAAGTTAAATTTAAGTGCAAGAAAATCTGGTAAACTACTGATTGACAAAAAGTTTGGAAAACAGCGAAAAAACAGTTTTGTATTTTGAAAATCTAAAGATGCAAAAATGTGTGAAATTACGTCAACTTTTAAATCCTTCTTTTAAAAATTATCTGGTGTGACTTGAACAATTTTGACGGGCACTTGAAATTTTTCGAGCATTCCGTAGCTGATCTACAGTCTTTTTTTCCGAAACATGTTTTTTTTTATATTTTCCAAAACTTTGAATAACGAAAACTGAAATATTTTAGGTGAATAATGTCTGAGAAACATATTCGAGTTACATTCCGAGGTTTACAAAACTATAAATTTTGTAAAAAAAAAGTGTCAAATTGATTAGGGAATTTTTTTTTTCCTGGGCTTTCAGGGTGCGTCCATAAAAAAGTAATGATGCAAAATTAAAGATTTCAAAAATTCATTTAGAGAATTTTTGTTATTATTTGGTTGCACCCGAATAAAGTTACAAGCCGCCAAACTTCCGATAGACACTCAAGAGCGGATTAGGGTTAATCAGGGCTAACAGCGACCATGCGGCAAAAAAGTAAGTAAAATTAAGGCAAAATAAATGACCGCCTCAAGTAAAAAATTACATCAATAGGGACTTCAAAAACTGCAACCAACAGATTAAATGTTCAATTTAGTCTTTTTAAAGACGCTTTTTATATGAATTAATAAGCTCCTGGTAAAAATACACATTGCGTATGGCATAGACTTAGTCAAATTTGATTTTGAACAATTTTTTAATTTCACATGTCATGAGGTCTGTAAAGTTTTGTTTTGGTTCAAAACTTCGCCATAATTTTTGCAGAATTTTCAAGTTACGTTTTTATGAGTAAATCTTGATGAGGTTTGTATGGGACAATCTGTCTGTCTTTTAACTTTGGAACCAAGTTGTCTTTTCGTTTTCGTGCCAATTTATAAATTCTTGAAATGAAATTTTCTGCTGAACAACTTTGTCGAAGACCTCAACTTTTTATCTTTCAGTTACTAGTTAGGTACGAGATAAACCAAAACAAAAATTTTAGACCTCAGGACCTCAGAAATTAAAAAAAAAGACTCAAAATAGAATCAGTCTTACAAGGCAAGCAGGTTTGGAAAAAAATAAATTATAAAATGAAAACTCAAAAAAAAATCAAAACTTTTAAACTTTAGTTGATTTATGTTAATTGAATTAAAAATAAGAAATAAAATTTTGAAAAAAATCAGTTAAACAATGAAGACATAAGACTTCCAGATCTTCATTCAACTAACACTCTATAAGTGTGGTGAAACGCCACATACTTACAAACTGAAGCATATACAGCAAAAATAGATGCCATACTTTTGAAAACAATACCTATTGAAAACCTTGATTATTGAAAATAGTTTTAAAATTTTGAATCCTAAACAGTTTTAAAGCTCATATGCCTGAATTTGAAATCCAATGAAAAAAAGATACTTATTCGTTCATAAAGCCACTAAAAAGGCTGAACTTCATTTGAATATAAATTAAAATAAATAAATAAATAAAACTTTATTGAATAAGACGTAATAATCGCGAATAATCGAGTCACGGATAATCGAGTCCAAGCTGTAAAATAAAACTTAAAAAAATGAGATTTTTTTTTTAAAGTGAATCGTAGACCAAATTTCAAAAAAAGTAAATGTAGAGTGACCAGCTTAAAAAAAAGTCTCAAAGCTACTAAAAAGTGACCACCTTTTAGCCCTGCTTAATTGATTGTGACTAATTTAAAAAAATGCAGAGCGTTTTTAGCCGGAAATACAATTTTTGTATCTCACTCACACTTATCACTCACACTTTTCAAAAAACAACATTATTATACGCAGTTGAAGTCCAGTATTGAGGTTCTGATTTTAGATTGTGGATTCAAGTACCCAGTTCTGTGCCGAGAACCATCTTCCAAATACGGATGCAGTATTCCAAATGTAAAAATGCAGATATAGATTTGATCGTTTTCTACAATTTTAAAATTTCCGTGCTTACTATTTTAACTTACCGACATTTTAGTGAATATCCCCACGTCGTCGTCGTCTTCGCGCTAGGAGCAAAAAACTGCTGCTGCAATCGATCCTTCCTGTGCTGGATGCACTCGAAAGCTACGTGTCAACCCATCATTGTCACCATTACTCTACTGATGCTGCTGCTGGCTGCTGCTCCTTGTCCTGGTGAATGGCACAAGTTAGTAGGTCCTACCTCCTAGTTGATGATGCCTCGAGGAAATCTACTAGGTCCTACCTCTTCTCTCAGCCACAACGAATGATAATAGTAAATGCACCTCTATCTATACATAATGTAATATGAACTTGGAATTGGCACTTTTGTGCCCGAGCATCGATGGCTTTCTGCACTCTTACAAGTTCATCTATTTCGGTCCTACATAGATATAGAATATATTTTATTGCTGTGGAAAGCCTCGGCGGCAGCGCTGCTGATAGAGAGAAGGCACAAAATGCATTTCAATTCATGATCTATTTATCACTTCGTCGTATACCTCTGGGTTAGACACAGAAGGGATCTACTCCAGGGCACTGGTTTTTTTTTCGGATCCAAAACCAAACCATTATTGCATCGGAGTCAATTTCAAAACGAGTCTCAAATTGAATAACAGAACATGAACTCGTTCGTGTGGCCAACGGAAGAAGGAAGAGAGCCAAGAATGTGGAGTAAGGGGGGATGAATTTTATTATCGGTTTGATGATTATTTCGCTTTCCCATGTAGGTACACGTACCTACCCGTATACGATGTGTTCCACATTGTTCACCTTATGCTGTTCCTATCTGGTTCCATTTCGGGTGCAAACAATGAATTATGAAAGTTTTTTATCCATCCATCCTAGATCAGAAACACGTGCCCGAAAGTTCTGTTCAGAGGATAACACATTTATCGTGATTTATATTGCGCTTCGTGAAAACGTTAAGTTTCGATTTTTTTAAGAAGAATCTCAAAACAAATTTTCAGTATAAAACTAGATTTTTATAATTTTGAATATATAAACGATTTAAAAATTTAACTATTCCTTATATTTTTGTCAATTTTCACAAAGCAATGTCAATGCTGTGATCTGCAAAACACTCATTTTTAAAGAACTTTTTTACTTCAAGGTCGGTTTCTGAATAATACGAAAAAATACCAAACTCCCACTTTTGTTTGAAGAGGGTTTTCAGACTTAAACTTTTACCCTCACGTATTTAACTAATATTAATTTATATTACTTTTTTTTAATAAGATAATATTTTAAAGAAACTTCACTAGATTGATCATACACTCAATATCATTATTGATTATATCACTAAGATTTTCACTTAACTCGAATTTTTTGAATTTCTCATCCTGTTGATGGATTTCCAATTTTGTTCCATATCTGTTCCAAGTTATCCACAGGAAACATTTGCCAAGTCTTTTCGCCACATTTCCAAATTGTTTGAGCGTTCCAAAATTGATTGCTCGCGTTGATGGACAATCATCATATAGATTTCCGAATCGATTTCTCCTTCCTGTCCTCATTCTCCCAAATCGGCCCAGCATCCGTTGAATTTCCTGGACCTTCTCGCAAATCAAATGAACGCCGAACGCCGAAGGAAATTTTCAATCTTCTTCTCCGCAACTGGCCTGGCGCACGTGTGCGATTGCTTGCTTAATTCAATATCGGATCGGATCTTGGTTGGTAATAAAAATCTGCTTAACGGGCATTTTTGACGAGATTCAGCGATGCGAACTCTCGGCGGAATCGCTCTTAAACGGGGTTGAGATGATTTGAGCGTTGGTTAAATTCATTTACCCCGTGCTCTGGTGCTGTCCGAATCGCAATAACATCAAATGCGCGGTGCAAACGCAGGCCTCTACCAAATAATAATAAAAGCACTTTCCACAAATTTTAAAGATCACCGAAGCTTTTTCCTCCTATATAGGAGGACCACTCTATAACCAGATTTGTTTTTCGAGTTTATCGTTAAAAGTTGTTTAATTTTTCTTTAAAAATCTGCTAGAGATGGCAACAGGGCCTTCGCGACATAACACACAATAATAAGATGAACAACGTTTGTGTTCGTACGAATCTGATGAAACAGTAAGTTGATTGCTTTCAATAAATCCGAGTGCTAGTTATGTAGTGGCATCAAATCTGTACACAACACACTGTCTAGCTAGCTGTAACAAATATGGAAATTGTCACCCTGCGGTTAGAGCTGCTACATACAAAGTATTGTAACTTCCCGCCCAACAAAAGCATCGTCACATGTGAAAAGTTCTTGCTATGAGACAAGATCGGCTTATCCAGTTTCGTAATAAATCTCATCCGTCCGTTGGTAATCCAATTCATTGTAACAAACTTGTAATATTAAACAGTAGTTGGCTAGATGAAATGAATAACATATATTTGTATTTGAAACACAATCGATTGTGCGGCTTCCTTGTGCTAATTCCAAAAACATTACAGTAAAAGTTTATAAAACCTTTTATTAAGTAAGTTAACTTAAGATAATTCTCAAAAAAATGTCATAAGGTTCATTGACCCGAATACGATTTAACCTAAGGACGACACCCGCGATCATTCTTTTTCATTTAGTATACCGATTGCTTAATTTATTGCTCAAACTCATTTTTGATAGCGACGAATTTCTAAGAACATTCTGTTTACATAAAATCGTTTTTTTTAACCGAAGGATTTCTGAGGAATTTTTAAGAATTGACACGTAAAATAAAATAAGAAATCCTTCACTTAATTTTTCACTGAGTGTTCCATTCATTTTTCACTAGAGTGATCCTAAAATACATAAAGTTCCAGAATAAAAAATGTTTAGTTATAATTGATCACAAACTAAAACGATCCTATTTTGTAAAATATTTCTTTGGTATACCCACCCCTCAAATGTCTAAGGCGGCATCCATAAATTACGTAACGCAAAAAATGCACTTTTGTGACCCCCCCTTCCCCCCCGTATGTCACAAATCGTAACGCTTCGACATACCCCCTATGAAAATTACGTAACGCTGACAATAAGCCCCCCCCCCCCCCCATCTTCCCATGATTTTAAACACAGATTTTCGAAGGTTAAAAAAATATAACATAATTTTGTTAAGGTTCTTTAAAACTGGATTGTTATCCATCCAAATCGCTTCTTTAGTACTCATCGATGATAACTCTCTGATAAAGTACTGGTAAAGTGTCAAAAAAAACTTAAAAAAAAAATCTCTGATAAAGTTAATTTATTGTCTTATTACGAGTTGCTCTGTGCTTGTTAACTGATGATCTACCTTGTTTACTTTATTTTGTTCATGCAGCATAACTTGTTATGCAAAATATACATCATTTGCTAATATTCGTCGGAATAATCAAAATAGCTGATCTAAATAATCAAAATCAATTGAGAAAAAATCTTAAAATCTTTAAATAGGAATGTTTGGGACCAAAAATTTTTTCAAGATAATACCAGTTCTCGAAGTCTTATGCCTTTTTTGGCATGGAAAAATCACCAACAGCGGAGCAGACAGCGAGTCCGAATTTTCCAGGAAAAAAGCGCCGTCTGGAGGATGTAACAGCCGGCTAGCACAGAAGGACTATTGCATTCAGGGTCGACTAGTGCACTTCTCTAGGGCAGACTCACGACCATTATTGCACATCACAGGTCTGCCGTGATATGCCGAAGTGACGTGTATGCCATTCTAGATCTCGTCATTAAGAGCCCAAGCAACCAAAAGTCTCATAAAACAGGTACAAAAACGCTTACTCAGCCCCATCATTGATATGAAGTACGTTCTTTGCAGCTCAAAATTTAAGTTCTTATTGATACTTTCAAGTTCCAAAACAAGTTTAATGATCTTCTATTCAGCTTCCAGCGGCCTCTTAATTCAGCTTCCAAAAAATCGCAAAATGAGCAATAAATTTCTCTCTATCTCAACTGAACCGTTGGCTTCGGTTCATATCACCTTCTCTTGATTATTTACTGTGTTCTGTACCGGTGCCGCCATGATGCCACGCGCCGGATTTTAAACTCGACAAATTGCTCAATTGCTTCTTTCCTACATTTCCTACTTATATCGCATCAGAATGGTCACTCATGTACAAAATTACTTATTGAAAAAAAACTTGCCCGGCTTGGGGATCGAACCCCGACCTTCGTGGTGAGAATCAAACACGCTACCACGAGACCACGCCTAGATGTTGTTCTAACTGAAACTAAAACTCGAAGAGGTGATTTGATTTTGAAAGCACATCAATGCACTTTTTGTGACTTATCAAATCCCGTCTGAGCACTTTTGCGCCCTTTATGTGACTTGCCAAATCCCGTATTGGGCACTTTTGTGCCCTTTATGTGACACTTTTGCAGCTTTCAATTTCTTTAATGAGCACATATAGTTCACTAATGGGAATTGGGCAAAACAAGTCACATACAACGTACATATTAATCACTTTTGCAACTTTCAAGTTCATTAATGAGTACATAAAGTTGACTAAAGGGAACTGGGCAGTTGATTCTCTTTGTCAGCCAATATGTAACTTTCAATGCCTTCATTCAAGTAAATATGTGACTTTTGGTTGCTTGGGAGTGTCTCTATCCCTCCCATCACTTTGAAATGTGATAAAGATCATATTTCACGAGGGGCCCGGAGAAACGGAAAGTGGGGGAAATGAGAAAGACACTCTTAATGACGAGATCTGGGAATGGCCTATACATCACTTCGGTATATCACGGCCGAGGGGACCTGAAAAAAACAATAGAAAAGGGGGTGTTTTTGACCTGCGTGCCTGAAACAGGTAGGATCACATCTTACAATGTATAATGACGGTTTTGTTGAGAATTGGACAGGATTAACATCATGAGCTTCGGATTGTTAGGCTTGTGCATGTAACGAGGACAACGAGCGGATTATACCTGGTACCATACTCCGTTGTGCACGTGGTTCCTGCGGCGACCTCGGACACGGTAATTGGCGATCCGTTTGGCGGGAGGTCCTGATTGCTGCCGGAATGCCATGGACTCCTTCCAGACGGTACGTGACTTGCCTTAAAGATACCCGGTCACGATGAACAAGACTCGGATTAATCGGGAGCCTCGAGCTTCAACGAATCCTGTGCAGCCCGGTGACTTTCCTACAAGATCAAATTTATAGAGAAAGAAATTAGGGATAGGACAATGGAAAGGGAGATTGGATATACACTGAGGAAAAACTTAACAAAACACGCAAATTTATCTGCCCTTTGTTACTTTGTTGAGTAACAGGGAGGAAGATCTCGAGGAGCTGAATCAGCTGCATGGTTTTCAGAAAACACGAATGTTTTATCAAAAGCACTACGTATCTCCCAAAGGCTTCGTGACGCAAGCTGTAATGTGCCGGGGTAAGGACGGAGGCATTCTGACGGACAATCGTAAGGTGATCGAAAAGTGGAAGCAGTACTTTGATGAATACCTGAACGGCGCACATGCAGGAGACCAAGCCGGTGAGGTAAGTTACAGAAGATCGCCGTAGCAAATGACGTAGAGGAGTCACTCCCAACGATGATTGAAGTTAAGGAAGCCGCTGAATTCGCTAGCTGAAGTCGACTAGGAAGTATCGCGGCAAATTTTCATCAGGCTGGCTTCATGGAGGGCGGTCTACGGCAAATCAACAAAATGCCGTGAACATCAAGTCCCTACGCACCATCTATTCATCGACTTCAAAGCCGCATACGACACGATTGACCGTGACAAGCTTTGGAAAATCATGGACGAGAACGGCTTTTCCGGGAAGCTGACCAGACTGATCAAGGCGACTATGGATGAAATGCAGTGCTGTGTGCGGATTTCGGGTGAATTGTCGACAAAGCGATGGTTATCTTACATGATGTTCAACGTGATGTTAGAAGATGTTATTCGAAGAGCGATTTACAACAGATCCAGTCAACTTTCCTGCTTTGTCGATGACATCGATATAGCTGGCAGGTCATCTGAGACGGTGGAGGAAATCTACCGGAAACTGAAATTCGATGCAGGGAGGATTGGGTGGATGATTAATACGTCTAAGACGAAGTATATGCTGGCCTGTGGATCCAAGATCCGAGTCCCGTTTGTCTAGTAATAACAAGGTCACGACCGACGACGACGACCGTAGAAAATGACACCAGACGTGAGATCCGGCTGAGAATGATCAGCGGCAGTCGTGCCTACTATGGAATCCATAAGCAACTGCGGTCCGGAAACTTAGCGTTCGCAGCGTTACAAGGTTGCAAACCGCTCAGAACCGTAAATTAGACGAAAACCGAAAAATATGCTAATTGTGGCAAAATTAAACATAATGACCTTCTGGTTTTGGTCATCAGGTACAAATTTTCGTTTATCCGTATAATTCCCTAACTATTTTCGATAATCCGTAAAAAATCCGTAGGAAAAGCTGAAAATCCGTAGATTTGGAGCATCGTTCCGTAAAAGTGCTCAAAATCCGTAGATCTACGGAGAAATCCACGACGCTCAAAAAACCAGTTGTCCTCTACGGGCATGAGACATGGATATTTTTCAAGAAAGACCTGCACACACTCAGAGTATTCGAGTGACGAGTAAGAACCATCTTTGACGGCGTGCAGGAGAAAGGAGTGTGAAGGCGAAGGATGAACCACGAGCTCGCGCGACTCTACGGCGAACCCAGTAACCAGAAGGTGGCGAAGACTGGACGGGTACGCTGGGCAGGACATGTTGCTAGAATGCAAGACGACTGACCTGCAAAACAGGTGTTCACTGACAATACGGTGGGGACAAGGCGAGCCGGGGCGCAACGAGCGATGTAGTTAGATTAAGTAAAGCGTGATCTGTCGAATGTGGAATGACAAAAAATTTGGAGAACAGTTGCCATGGACCGAGTGAATTGGAGGAATATTGTTCGTCAAGTTATGTTTTGTATTGGAAAAGAATCGGTAGTATCAGTTGCAGATTTTGAAGAAGAAACAACGTCTTTTCCACTTATCCAATGTTTTTATCTTTATAAAGATCTTCTGAAGATGGACCAATAAGGATCAAAACGTTGGAGAAGTAAACAAGATTCGTTAAAAAATCGTGACCATGATTGTGAGATTTTTATGTTTTCAAAATTCGCCCATATTTCCAACTCAGAGAAACTTTAACTCCAATCCGTAAACTAATTGACAGCAATTGAAACGAAAGGGACCGTCCATCCATCTGGAAACGACACCTAACAAAGGGGTTCAAAATGCATGAATTATCCAACCATTACCGACAGCTTTAATGGTAATCACGCATCATCAACATCATACATCGAACAACCAACTATAAAGGTGACTCTTGGAGGAGATCGGTTTCTCTTTCTGTTAGTCCTTACTCTAACTACTGCCACTTGGCCATCATGTCATCCCGATTGGTCCCAACCCTACGTCGTAAGTGATACTGATGGATGGATAATAGCCAAGAGCCAAAAGATGTCGAGCCGTGGGGTGAAGGGAAGGATAGATAAAGAATAACTCAATTACGAATGACTGGTTGCAGCAGTATTGTTGTCGTTGTGAGAAAGGTACAGAGAAGCGAGAACACTCCAGCCAGCTAGCTAGGCTTCCCCATAATATAGAGAATTTTCTCCTTGCCAAAGCTGTCGTAACCAGACAGAGCTGGATTTGCGTTCAGACGAGATGTAGGTATAGATACGGATAACGGGGTGGGTTCTCATTTTTTTTTTAAAACACTCAAGGGCATGATTTGATTCTGGATTTGCTTTGTGCCATCGTAAGTACTCGGTGGCTATAGATTTAGAAGAGTTTCATCATCTCATCTGAACGAGTCAGTCTTGCTTGTGATAACAACGAACCTCATTTGAAAGTTGAACCAGGAGTGCACCAGGAGAACGTGTTTCAAACGGGCTTAATTATTACGAACTTTGACTATTGAATACGGGAGCGGGCGTAGGAAACAATCTTGCATTATGATGGCTTGTTTTGGACAAACATTTTCATTTCGCCTCAAACGCCTCAAACTCAAACCATTCGTGTGTAAAGTTTCGTAACGTTTCTCAATAAATGGAAGAAAATTGCATCTCGATTTTTATCCATTTCGGATAAATTAAACTATTTTTACCAGGTAAACACACCCCTGAAAATATATAAACTCACTAACTTTTCAAAACTCCCAAGATTCTATGGAAGCCTTGTTTCCTTCTATGTAGAGCGTGTAAACTGAACACGACGCTCATTAGACCAGTTGTCCTCTACGGGCACGAGACTTGGATATCGCTCGAGGAGAACCTGCTTATACTCGGAGTACTCGGGCGACGAGTGTAAAGAATCATCTTTGGCGGCGTGCAGGAGAACGGAGTGTAGAGGCGAAAAATGGACCACGAGCTAACGTGACTCTACGGCGAACCCAGTATTCAGAAGGCGGTGAAGGCTGGCCGGATACGCTAGGCAGGAATGGTTGCGAGAATGCCGTACAACTGTCTTGCAAAACAGATGTTGCCAGCGAATCCGGTAGGAACGAGACGAGCTAGGTGGTTAGACCAGGTGGATCGTGATCTGGCGAATGTGGGATGCCCGAGAAATTTGAGTACGGTTGCCATGGATCGAATGAATCGGGGGAATATTGTTTATCAGGTTATGCCGTGAGACGGAAAACCATGTAGATAAATAAAAACATCGTGTAAGAACAATTTACCTTCAGCGAGATTTTGCATTTCGATCTTCATGGTTATACCTACAGGCTGTAAGAACGAATTTGAACTCACAAATAACAACCTTCATATTCATCACAAAAAAATCAAAATAGGACTAGGAAAGCTTCAAAGAAATGTAAACACCAAATCCAGCTCACGTGCCACGATCGGTGCTCAAATACGATCAATTCGATCTAATCCATTCCGACGTCCAGTCCCGCAGTCCCGATTCAATGTGCTAACTAACTCAATTTAGTTAGCATATCAAATCAACTTGCGCAATGGAATGATGCGATCCATCTATCTCTATCCATCTGCCCATGCAAATGAGTGAGCCGCGGTGCTTAATTGAATAAATTCGCACTTTCTCATTCCCGTTCGTCTCTCATTCATTGAGTAGATAGATAGAGGCCTGCCTGACACGACTGTTTGGCGCGCGTGCGGCAGACTTGCAGTTCTTCTTTCTTGGAATACGGTATTCTGATGGGCGCTTTCATGGATTCAGAATTTCTTTTTAATTTAAAATCGCAAACAGACCATTGAACTACTGTTTTTGTATCACTTTTTTTTAAATTTTATTTTACAAATTCAGGGATGAGTTTTAATGTAAATGGAATTCAAGATGAACTGTAAAAGACGGATTTTCTATGAAGGTTTATAAATATTTATCAAATAAATTAGAAGATATCACACAATAGTATGTAATGATTGTTCTATGACCTATTGTATAAAAAGTACTAGAAATAGGTGTATACAAAATACTACAAATAGCGTGTCGCTCCTTTTAACATCCATTTGTATGTAACAAAAAATAACGCTCTTTATTGTCCTTACTTTGTGTAGTATCATTGCATGCTCATACATCATCGCAGCTCATCGACTAAACTTTTAATCCCATTTGTTTAACATGCTTCACGTGGTGTCATTTTTTACGCCTGTCTCAATTGAGTAACATTTAATTATGTTACAGCTATGTATGTATATTTCGTGTTGTTGTAATTAATTTTAAACTGCTAAAACATTCCTGACATGACATTTATTGGATGGTAAACTAATAAATTTTATTAATCTTGTTTCACCCCTTCCCACTCACGTGCTCCCTCCTCAGTTGGATGAGGTTAGGATTTCAAGTTGATCCTCGAGGCAAAGTACCCGTTAAGGTAGTGGCCAAAACTTTCGCTTCCGGTAAGTTGCCATTACTTAAAGATAACGAGCAGTAATAAAACATATTCATTCAATTTTAGGTAAAACGGAAAAGCTGGTTTATCAAATTATGGCCGATCTCGGACTGCCCAGTGGCAAGAACGATGCCATCGAGAAGGCAGACTTCACCTTCGAAAAGTTCTACGAGCTGTATCACAAAATTTGTCCCAGAAACGACATCGAGGAACTGTTCCGTTCAATGTATGTTGTAAACTAATGTCATGTCTAATTCGATTCTAATTTTCTCCTTCAATTTTTGAAATATAGCACTCAAGGCAAAGCGAACGTAATCAATCTTGAGCAGTTCATCAACTTCCTCAACGAGAAACAACGTGATCCTCGTTTGAACGAAATTTTGTACCCGCTGTACGATGAGAAGCGAGCGCTCGAGATCATCACAACCTATGAGCAGGACGAAGCCGCCAGAGATGCTAGTAAGATTACTTTTTAATCCTCTTTTTATCTAACACATGTTGATTGACACCTTTTTTTCTTCAACAGAAACCCTAACCAAAGATGGTCTGATTCGGTATCTGATGTCGGACGAGAATGCACCAGTGTTTCTGGATCGGTTAGATATCTACATGGACATGGATCAGCCCCTATCGCATTACTACATCAACTCGTCCCACAATACGTACCTGTCGGGGCGTCAGTTCGGTGGCAAAAGTTCGGTCGAAATGTATCGACAGACACTGCTGGCCGGGTGTCGCTGTGTCGAGCTGGATTGTTGGGATGGGAAAGGCGAAGATGAGGAACCCATCATCACCCACGGTATGGCCATGTGTACCGATATTCTGTTCAAGGTTGGTTATTCAAACCTATAATAAATTCTGATTATTATATTAAAATAAATTATTCAATCCAGGACGTCATCTATGCGTTGCGTGATACGGCCTTCGTCACCTCGGAATATCCTGTGATTCTGTCCTTCGAGAACCATTGCTGCCGGGCGCAGCAGTACAAACTAGCGAAATACTGTGATGAAATTCTGGGCGATCTTCTGCTGAAGGAACCACTACCAGACTACCCGGTAATATCAAACTACTTCTTAAATTCTTTTCAGGTTTTTTACGCTCTTCGATATCCATCATCCACCAAACTTAAACATGTAAAACATAAATCATTTCAACGGCATGGAGATGACCAGTGAATTGCCAGGTTTTTTACCTGTCAGCTTACTGGTTATCTCTATGCTCAGCTTCGTGAAAATGAAAATATTTGAAGATAGGGCGTCCAAGTCAGATTTTTTTCCCAATAAACAGCAATACAACTTCTCTGAATATGTTCGTCAACATTCTGCCAGTAAGTTTAAATATCAATCACAGCCAATGTGGCAAATTTTCGAGCCTCCATAAGTGAATGCTTCAGCGAACCATCGCACAAGAGACTTGGAGTCAATAGGAACTATTTTAAAGCTTAGTTTCAAAGCCATTTGATTCGTTAACCTATTCATGAGCCATACAGAAATGTTTGTTCGTTTGAAGATAACGCTGTTTGGCTTCTGCCTGTTTCACCAGTGTAAAGACTCTTTAAATGTGCTGACACTTACTTTAGTCCAAGCTGACCATTTCTTACTTTAGTCCAAGTAAATTCAAATCTCCGAAGTAGAGAGTAGATTTCTGAAATTCACTATCGATCGTAACGATACACAGTTCATTTTCAGTCCAATAAACAAAGCTTCTTGTTTTCCCAAACTCTGTTTTTTCACCAACAGACTATTGACCTAAACTAGCGACCCGCCACAAACTATTCCTGCAGGATATCTTTGTACCACGCGAAAAGCATAGGTCATTCAAAATGGTATTTTCCTGAGTCGAGGTTTTCGATCGTTTTTACTCCAATATAGACTTATTGCGTCCATCACCCCTCGAAATTTTATATGAAGGATCCCTAACATTAGAACAAGTCGGAATATCTTCACATCCGCTACCCTCCGTATCAATCATTCCACCTAGATTCTTTCGAACTTTTGCTCTGAATCACCCTTAAATGAGTTTATGAGTTTAAGAATTGCGATTAAGCTGTACGTTGACTATGGCAATAGTCGCACTAGTGTGCTCCATCGCAATAATCCGCAAGCCAGCATAAACTTCGTCTTGGACGTATTGAGTGGTATTAATCATCAACTCAATCCTTCCTGCTTCGCTTTTCAGTTTGAGGTAGATCTCCTCCACCGCCGGAGGTGATCTGTCGACTATTGCAATGTCATCGGCAAGCATATAAGTTGACTGGATCTATTGTGCCCCGCGTTAAGCCCACCGCTCGTTGAATGACACCTTCTAGCGTCAAGCCGTTCTCGTCCACTCTGATATTCTTTTCGTCTTGTGCCGATTGCGAGTCGCTTATCCTAGACTCGCGTCTGTCACAACACACGGCCGCGTCTTCACGCTACGATTCCGATCATTTTTCCTAATACTGATCCTTTTTCTTAACAAGTTCCACTAGGTACAGAGAAAGTAGAGTGTAGTTTTTGTATTCACAAAGAGAGTTTGTTGAATATGACTCTATTCTTCAAATGATGATTACAGAATGAATGTGAAATCTTCTCAGTCGAATGCCTAACAATCCTGATTGCTATGATTTGACCTACTTTGAATATTGGATTACTATGATTGCACGTGGTAACATTTCCTCCCTTCTAATCTTAGAATAGATTTGATTTAAATCTAGAAGGATTCTTCGTATTCGTTGAGGCCGACTGATGGATACAGGAATGAAAACCTCCGTAGATGAACCACAACCAGCAACAGCGTCATGGAAATCTTCATCTCGTGATTGGCTAGAAAGAACAGGGTTGTTGATACCTACAGGAACGTCATTCTCTGGACAATGGATCGGTTGAGCTCCCACTACAATAGGTACTTGGGCCATTGATAGTGAATTTTGGACTGATTGAACCTCGTTTGGTAACCGCACAGGATCTTGAAGGGGTTCCAATCCAAACATGTCTACCAGTATAAAGCTTAGTTCTTTTAGAAATGGGACAGTTACAAATGCCTGTATCTCAAAAACCATTCGTTTGAACGAAATACTTTCTATGAAGGAAAAGTAGGCAATGTTATGATATTTCATGAAAAAATTTGAAAAAAAATATTTACCGTTTTTTGTAAAAGAAATTTCTACTTTATTCTTGGTGTCTCCCATTGGCCGGCGCACACTTTTTTCTGTCATGGTATTGATCAGTTTCTCCAACTTATACTTTGTAAAATCTATATTTTAGGTGGCTTCACCTTCCTTCTTCAATTTCTGATACTTTTTGGTCCAATACTTCTCTGGAAACTGGAAACTGGAAGCATTTTAGTGGATACAGTTGTTTCGAAATGAACAAATTTGGTTATTTTTTATCACATTTTTGAACGTTTTTTTTTCGGTACCGGTTTTACAGCTTAAGAGCTTTGGAACTATCAAAAAATGGCTGTTTGAGGTTGGATTTCAATGAGTCATCACTAGGCAACACTTTCAGCTTATCGGAGAAAATTGTTTTGGACATTTCAGCGATCTACCCTTAGCTTTTCGTTTATTGAAAATTAAAAATGCTGGTATGAGACTTGCATTCCTTGATGATCCTTAACCGTTGTTGCCGATCATCTGCTTCACTCCAATGCTTGATTTGAACTTTGTGGACATTATTGACAGTGTTTGCATACTTATCCACCACATAAACTCAGTAATTCTTTGAATGATCAACGGTTTTTTCAGCTATCAATTTGATAATGACGAATTTTAAAGGAATCTGTGCAAAATTTTTTTTTTCTTTTTCTCAAGCATCGTACATATCTCAAAAACGCGTAAATTTTAAATTTTGAAAAAAATAGGTCGAATAGTACTTTTTACAGGCAACAAAATGCTGTTCAAATTTTTAATATACAATAACTAGTTAACGAGCTATTAGCAAATGAAAGTGTCCCATTTCTAAAAGAACTAAGCTTTAGTGAGTGGACTAGCTGATTCGGGCTTTCTTCAATCGTTGTTTGGCAAGGCTTGAGATGGTTGACATAGCCATTGCCTTTCTCTTGCACGTGGCTTTTGCTATCTTAACCAATCTCTTCAACTTCGATAAAAGTTTGTAGAAAGCTTATCAACAAAGTTCATTATTTCTCACATAATTCGATAATCTACACAATCGGGTAATCCTAAGCAATTCTCGAGGGCATAAGCTGAGGCCTACAGTTCTTTTTAGAAAATTTTTTAAAAATACTTTTCACGTAACCAATTTCTCCATCCTTCAGCTTGAACCCGGTGCTCCGCTGCCCCCACCATCGGCTCTGAAACGAAAGATCCTGATCAAGAACAAAAGATTGAAGCCAGACGTGGAAAAACGGGAGCTGGAACTGTTCATGCAGGGCGAGTTCGTTGCCGAGGATGACGTTAAGGAAGATGCCAGTGCGGTGCGAAAGATGGATGGCGTTGAAGAAGGTCCAGCGGTAGCAACGGCAGCTGCTTCACAAGATGGCGGTGAAGAAGTTCCTGTCGTGCAGTATACCGGTTCGACGACCAATGTACATCCCTGGTTATCGTCAATGGTCAACTACGCGCAGCCCATCAAGTTCCAAACGATGGAATACGCCGAGCAGAAGAACATTCACCACAACATGTCCTCGTTCTCGGAAACGGCCGGAATGAACTTGTTGAAGCAACAGGCCATCGAGTTTGTAAACTACAACAAGCGGCAAATGTCGCGAATTTACCCCAAGGGAACACGAGCAGATTCGTCCAACTATATGCCGCAAGTGTTCTGGAATGCCGGTTGCCAGATGGTGTCTCTGAACTTCCAAACTTCCGATCTACCAATGCAACTCAATCAGGGTAAGTTCGAGTACAATAACAACTGTGGCTACCTTTTGAAACCGGACTTCATGCGTCGAGCGGATCGAAGTTTCGATCCCTTTGCCGATGCACCAGTCGATGGTGTGATTGCCGCATCGTGTGCCGTGCAGGTTATTGCCGGTCAGTTCTTGTCTGATAAGAAAGTTGGAACATACGTTGAAGTCGATATGTACGGTCTACCCTCGGATACCGTCCGAAAGGAGTTCCGCACCCGTTTGGTTCCAGCCAACGGTCTCAATCCAGTGTACAATGAAGAACCGTTCCTCTTCCGTAAGGTTGTCTTGCCAGATCTCGCAGTGCTTCGTTTCGGAGTTTATGATGAAAACGGTAAACTCCTCGGTCAAAGAATACTTCCCCTCGATGGTCTTCAAGGCGGTTATCGACACATTTCTCTACGAACGGACGCCAACTTCCCGATGTCTCTTCCTATGCTGTTCTGTAATATTGAACTGAAAATTTATGTACCCGATGGCTTCGAAGATTTCATGGATGCTCTTTCGGATCCTCGTGCTTTCATGGGTGCCGCAAAAGAAAGATCTGACAACATGAAAGCCATGGGCATCGAAGAGTCGAGTTCCGGTGCTGCTGCCGATGCAAGCAAAGGTATGAAAACTACCGAAGTAACCGAACCACCGCTGGTGTTCGACCCAATCACGGTAGAATCTTTGAGACAGGAGAAGGGATTCCAAAAGACGGCTAAGAAGCAACAGAAGGAGCTAGACAGCGTTAAAAAGAAGCATGCCAAGGAACGAATGGGTGTGCAGAAAACACAGAACGCTGCCATCGAGCGCCTCATCAAGGGCAAAAGCAAAGAGGAGATCAAGGCCGATCCAGCTATAAGGAAGGTAATACAGGAGCAGAACGCGGCCTGGAGCGAAATGATCGAACGTCACAAGAAGGAAGAGTGGGATCTGCTGAAGCAGCAGCTCGACGATCAGAAAGAGATCCTGCGAAAGCTGATGGAGACGACACAGGCGGCCCAGATGAAACAACTGGAGGCCAAACACGAACGGGAGGTCAAGGAACTGAACAGTCGCCAGGCCAAGATCTCGGTCGAAACTTCAAAGGAGGTAGCGAACGATAAAACTCTAAAAACCAAGGGTGAAAAGGATCGTCGATTGCGAGAGAAAAAACAGAACAACATCAAGCGTTTTATGGATGAAAAGAAGGTGAGAAGAATGAGGGTTGTTTAGGGTAGATATTAGGATAAAACGTTATTTCTTTTCTTTTAGACCGCCGGCATCAAGCAGAGTCGTGAGAAGGAGAAGCTCAAGGTGACCCACGACAAGCAGCTGGAAGAGCTCGACAACGATGTCCAAAAGGTACAGAACGCTTGCCGGGAAATCGTAACCCTCGAAACAGTGGTGTAGTACCTACTAGCGCGTTTCTAACGTATCTCAATCGGGGAGACATCACGACCCTATGTATCCACTAGTAGTTAGCCTCAAGTCACAAATGCTACACATGCTTGTAGTAGTGCTCGCTCGTTCTTAAAGAACGCAAACGACTTTTTCCGAGAAATGTCGTGTTATAGTTTTTTTTAGTTTTTCAATGATTCTCGAACTCTTCTATACCTATCGTTATTTCGTTGCCAAACTGATCTGTGTTACACCGTTATTTGATAAGTATCTCTTAGCGTTGTTATTAAGTTTTGTCATTTTTTATTTTCTCAACCGATCATTCTTGTTAAGAATTGCCAAAGCGAGTTATTTATTTTTATACCTGAAACGATTAGTTTGTTTTGTTCTAGTAGGTACCTAGAGTTAAAATTGAAAGAAAGAAACACTCGAACGTGTGTGTACCTTAAGCCACCGGAAATGCTATTAATTTACTGTTTAGTTTGTGTTGTAACATTCTTCAAAAAAAACTGGACCTTTCGTTTGCTGCAAACACGTAAGCTATGTTTTTCTTTTACTTTCGTTTTTTTATACGTTAACTTACTTACCCCCTACTAATATTTGTTCTCTTAACAAACTTTAAAAAAATGTTTTACTGAAATGACGCTAACGCAGGCTTTGGAACTATTGATCGTAGAAAGATGTTGTGCAAATAGTTACTTACCATATTGTTGTTTTTTGAAAATATGTGTATCAATAATAATTAATTCTTCAGTAGCATTTCTAGAATAATTAATTTAAAGTTTTTAAGTACTAGGTACATAATTTTGCTTCTTCAATAAAGCACTTATTTTTTGTTAATTAATCAAAGGACATCAACTTTACAATACAAAGTATCTTTCAAGTCCGCTCAAACTTAGTAGCTACCTAAAGTTTAAAGTAAAGATTACACAGGACAAAAACTAACAATATGGTACTGTTTAATGAAGCTAATCATAACGTTTTCAAAAGCGCATCTGGTCAAAAAAATTAACCTTTTTCTATCTTCTAGCTAATCGACATGTACAAAGTTGATGAGGAGGAGTACAAAATGATCAGCAAGTTGGAGTTCTACGCTTAAATCCACTCCTGTAGCCCAGTTGCAGAGCGCGACGCGAGGAGTCGAATGAATAAAAAAAACATAAACTTTATACCCAACCAGAAGAACTGAATTTTTATATAAACAGGCCGCCCGCCCTTATTCTTCTCTGCAAATCCAGGAGGTGGATAACAGGAGAAAGAACAAAAGGAAGCGAAATACTATCTCGTTAATTAAACTTTTAGAACTAAAGTAACTGATTTAGGTTGATAAGCGCAAAAACAAGGAGAAAACAAGAAACTGTGGAAATATTTATGGATCACACATATAAAAAGAAAAACATACTGAACGTGTATATGATGAGTACGAAAACCCCATATATTTTAAGCAAATGTTAGAATGAAAAGATAAAACAAAATCTCCATTATCAAACTTAGTGGTAAAGAAGTATGTATCAATTTGAACTTGAAGAATCTAGGCAAACCACATAAACGGTGAAGATAGAAAATATTATACTGAACTAGAGAGTATTAACTACTTACATTTATCACTGAGATAGAACCCTTTTAGGAAAGAGCAAACGCAAAAGTGAGATTAGTTGTTGTTTTTAGTAACATTTTTTTTCCTATGAGGAAACTTTAAAGGGAGAAAAAAAAAACAAAGGGAAGAGTGACTTTTCACCCAACCCGACGATAAAAGTCCATGAGGGATAGTTTTTAAACGTTGCAAATAAGAATAAAAACATACATTTAATACTATGAATCTAATGAAAATGAAAGGGAACAAAAGAAATTTTTGCTATAGAGGAAAGAATCAAATTGACTAGTAATCGCAGGACAAGAATTAAGTACTATATCAATGCTATTAAAAATGAGATGAAGAACAGTTATTGAGTTAGAAAGAGAATAGTTTTATTTTGCAGTTGATGTTAATATAATTAAACTTTTTCCTGATTTTATCAAGAGAAGTTTTTGTTTATGTTTTCAGCTTCTGATAGATGTTGATTGTTATGTCCATTTTCTTTAAGAAGGTCAATTAGAAATTGCATAGGATAATTTATCTAGCGCCCCCGTTGTTTAATTTTACGAATAGATTGGATAAAAATCTAATGGAAGCAATCCCTTTAGCTGCATTTTCAGGAAGCAATCAAAGCTGTTTTTAATTGTGGAAACTAAATATTTTATCCAAGGAAGCTCGTCGTGCGTTCAGATAAACGGATGGCACGTAAATATTTATGAACATGATAACCCCAAAGTATATGCATTAAAAACACACATCACAAAAAGTGTATATCGAAGAACAATTTTAAATCCACTAATTCAAAATGAAACAAGTAATAAGCAAGACGTATTTAAACAGTTGCAAACTAGACATACCAAATTTTAAACAAGTTACTGAAAAAATGGGAAACCAAAACTATAATATATTTAATATGTATAATGATCAGATAGGACAACAACAGTATCATTTACTATTAAGCGAACAGAAAATCCTTCTTTCAAAAACTCCCCCCTCCCTCAAAACGCAGAATCACCTGTCCTTACTTCCCGCAGTAGGATTCGGTGTATCGAAAGACAGAAAATGAACTATAACGCCATGTTACACCAACTTTCACTTAAGAAATAATCAATTTCATCCATCTTATTCATAAACAAATCTCGATACATTTAAACTACAACAAGAATCATGAGTGCCTATAAAAAAAAACAAATCAAACCCTATACTTTTTTATCAACGAAGAACAACGTGGCGGTGAAATTTCCTGTTTCCCATCAGAAAATATCTCGTGTCATTTAGAACCACACAAAAAACACAATGCAAGAATGTGAGAGAGAGAAAGAGGAAAATCAAGTGTGGTTAAGTTCACTGCTTGACAAAACAACTAAATAGTACGTTCGTAGTCGAATATAAAACTATAAAAGTCATTCAACGAATCTCTCCTCCAAAGTTCACAATTGCAAAGAAAGAAACAAACTAAACTAATAACCGTTCTCAAAGAGAAAAACACACAATTAAAAAGGAAAAAAGGAGAAAAAACAAAAAAACGTATGTTTTCTAGTCGTTACTTTTTAAGATAGAAAAAAACAGCAACAACAATGTAATCATCACAAATTATGAACCAAAAGTTTAAAAGCAATCGTTTCATTTCCTGTTTTCCGAATGAATGGTTGATACTACCTATATCCCAGAATCTTCCTTTGACAGCATAAATCCATAAACATATGGATTGAAATATGACAAACGATTGTAAACGAACTTCAAATCCAGTATTTATGAACTCATGTAACTCCGAGCGTTAAAATTCGAGGTCTCCAATCAAATACAAAAATCAATAAGTAGAGAAATCCGGTTTGATTTTGTGATTAAATTTAAAAAATATTTACAAGACCTATATAAAAGAAGAGAAAACATCAACTTACTACACACAACTCCCACACATAATACACACGATCAGGCTCTATGATTACTATTAAAAAGTTCATCCACAAGTTACTGGTGGAATTCCGTCTCGGTATGAAAATTGTAGTGACGAAAAAGCTTATAAAACACAGATTAATAATTAGAAGGAAAAAATAAACATATATAAACGAATCAATCACCACACATCACTGACGAAGGTGTTCATGTGTTTTAACTGTTTCTAGTAGAAGATATCACTATTCCATTGTCGGAACTTTTGTCGATATTTCTTATTTACTTAAGGTTTTATCTCTGATCTTCCAACGTAAATGGCCGAAAAAAGGATCTCCACTGTTGGCGATCCAGAGACCGCTTCTTCTGATATCAGTCAAGATTTTGTCGACATTTCCAATTTCTGCGGCTAGGCTTCGCCTCTTCTTCGCCATTGGTAACTGCTAGCTTACGATTCGAAATAAAGATTTATACATTCTTCCGAAGACATCGGCCAAGAAAGCCAGAAATCTCCCCCTTACAAGAGTACAAGAGTAATCCGAATTGACAGCCAGATGTTCCGAAGACCCGTAAAAGCAAATCGAGCCTTCCTGAACCAGGTTTCGTTGGCGTTCGAAATAAATTTTTGGCATACGCTTCCATCGACTTGGTCTTTCAATATCGTCAGCCAGATCAAGATCGTTCAGCTGCCCCGTTATTGAAGGGTTGCACTTCGTCGGTCCTCTAACGTCGGTCTACATTCGATCGATCCAGTCAAGAGCTACTCCATTACGAAGGCCAAAATAAAGTGTCATAAAATACATCCTTACCACACTTCCGCGATTGTCGGAATCGGATTGAAAAATACGATACGAAGTTTGAGCTGATATTTCGATATCTCTCGAACTTTTTTGCCGTCGCGAAATGTCGTACCTACAATAAAATGGATTGGGAGCTTGCCGAGCCTTATTTTGTTCAACTGGCTTTTCGATGCGTGCTCAATTCTGACATTCGCCTTCCAACGCAAATTTATAAAATCGTAAAGGACCTTTCAAGTCTTGATAATTTTTGTATGATTCAATAGAGGAACTCATTCTTAAACTTTTTGTTAAACAGTGTAAGTTCCACTGAAATTTATAAAAAAAAATTTTGCAGGACTTAAAGGTTAAAATTTAGCTTCGATCAATGCCTTCTACGCATGATCAATGGGAGTTAATAAATTCTGTTATTAACACAAATTAGCTTCAGTTATCTTGAATCTGATATTAACTAAACAAGTATCCCAAGATAAATGAAAATGTGACTTTCGAAGCGAATTCAGAACATGATAAGCTCAGCATTACTATAACAATATATTCAAACACTCACTAACGAACCACCATTTCCGATTAATTCAAACTTCGAACGCGACGACGTTCCCGATACAATGAGAATCGCTGAACTGTAGTGAAAAAGATACAACATAATTGTTAATGTGAAGTTAAAAAAAAATCTTAGTTGATTATAGACTTACTATACGGATCGAACCTAATCAGCTCCAGCTTGTCGGCCAAACGTTCACGGATTTGCGTGAACTGATGTCCGCTCACGGCACTTTCCATCAGCACCAGGATATTTCTGAAAAACGGAAGTTTCAATAGTTTTCATTTTGCTTCGCTAATTTCAGAATGGTTTTACTTACTTGCTTTTCGCTTTTTTTAATAAAACATTCGTAAGAAACATTTTTAAAAGGCTGATAAAATTCGTGAGAATTGCATAAAAGTGTGAGCCCGCACAGCCTGCAGTTCAAACAAAACCAAATGGAACCAAAATCATAATAAAGCAAACGCTTGGCCTAACGCGGAAAAACGCTTCGAATTTGACAGTTGACCTGAAAGCCAATACCACACCGGTCACATTTTCTGGCATTGTTTGTTTAAAGCCGTTTTTCGTTGCAAGTTCTAAATATTTTACAATTTATGTGCCTTAAAACGGAACAAAACAAGGTATAACACAAATTTAACTTCTTTTTTTACCTGCAAGGATATGTTCTAATTTACATTTTCCAGGTATGAGTAAAATGCCTTCGATTTTCGACACCCCACTTCCGGCTGAGCCGAAGAAACAGAAAAAGCGAGTCAACGAGTCCGGAGAACCGGACGGGGCTGCCCAGAATGAAAAGCAAGCGAAAAAGAAGAAAACTACCGAGGGCGGCTTGTGTCAAGTTAGGAACAAAACGTTTTCATAGCTAGGAACAAAACATTTCAACCACTGCTAGTCAGTTTTGAAATATTTCACTAGACTAGCGCCATCTATGATTCGCTAGAATAAGCTCTGCTATAATGTTTTTAAGCTTTATTTGGAACCGACTTATACGTTTCTGTTATTGTTATTGGATAGAATTTTTATTAGACATAACTAATGAACTGAAGAAATACTTCTGGGGCCCTTCAGATACCACGCGGACAGAAAAATGAGATTTTTGACCCTCTCGTCTCCCACCGTAGACAAGCGAAGACAATTTTTCCAACAAAAAAATTAATTTTAATGTTTGAAAAATGTTGTTCAAAAACCTCGATAAACTCGTAGCCACCCGAACAACCCAGTATAGGAGGCACTACCAGAACTAGGGTTAGAGGCGAGTTATAGGGTTTCAAAGTTCAGTATGCAGATTTTTTGTTGAAAATAAAAAAAAAATGCAATTTCAATGTTTGAAAAATGTTGTTCAAAAACCTCGATATAAACTCGTAGCCACTATATCAGGAGTGTTCTAGAGACTGTCCCGAACAACCCAGTATAGGTGGCACTACCAGAACTAGGGTCAGAGGCGAGTTATAGGGTTTCAAAGTTCAGTATGCAGAATTTTTTTAAAAATGAAAAAAAAATGAAATTTCAATGTTTGAAAAATGTTGTTCAAAAACCTCGATATAAACTCGTAGCCACTATATCAGGAGTGTTCTAGAGACTGTCCCGAACAACCCAGTATAGGTGGCACTACCAGAACTAGGGTCAGAGGCGAGTTATAGGGTTTCAAAGTTCAGTATGCAGAACTTTTTTGAAAATAAAAAAAAATGCAATTTCAATGTTTGAAAAATGTTGTTCAAAAACCTCGATATAAACTCGTAGCCACTGTATCAGGAGTGTTCTAGAGACTGTCCCGAACAACCCAGTATAGGTGGCACTACCAGAACTAGGGTCAGAGGCGAGTTATAGGGTTTCAAAGTTCAGTATGCAGAATTTTTTTGAAAATGAAAAAAAATGCAATTTCAATGTTTGAAAAATGTTGTTCAAAAACCTCGATATAAACTCGTAGCCACTATATCAGGAGTGTTCTAGAGACTGTCCCGAACAACCCAGTATAGGTGGCACTACCAGAACTAGGGTCAGAGGCGAGTTATAGGGTTTCAAAGTTCAGTATGCAGAATTTTTTTGAAAATAAAAAAAAAAAATGAAATTTCAATGTTTGAAAAATGTTGTTCAAAATCCTCGATATAAACTCGTAGCCACTATATCAGGAGTATTCTAGAGACTGTCCCGAACAACCCAGTATAGGTGGCACTACCAGAACTAGGGTCAGAGGCGAGTTATAGGGTTTCAAAGTTCAGTATGCAGATTTTTCGTTGAAAATAAAAAAAAATGCAAATTCAATGTTTGAAAAATGTTGTTCAAAAACCTCGATATAAACTCGTAGCCACTATATCAGGAGTGTTCTAGAGACTGTCCCGAACAACCCAGTATAGGTGGCACTACCAGAACTAGGGTCAGAGGCGAGTTATAGGGTTTCAAAGTTCAGTATGCAGATTTTTTGTTGAAAATAAAAAAAAATGCAATTTCAATGTTTGAAAAATGTTGTTCAAAAACCTCGATATAAACTCGTAGCCACTATATCAGGAGTGTTCTAGAGACTGTCCCGAACAACCCAGTATAGGTGGCACTACCAGAACTAGGGTCAGAGGCGAGTTATAGGGTTTCAAAGTTCAGTATGCAGATTTTTTGTTGAAAATAAAAAAAATGCATTTTCAATGTTTGAAAAAAGTTGTTCAAAAACCTCGATATAAACTCGTAGCCACTATATCAGGAGTGTTCTAGAGACTGTCCCGAACAACCCAGTATAGGTGGCACTACCAGAACTAGGGTCAGAGGCGAGTTATAGGGTTTCAAAGTTCAGTATGCAGAATTTTTTTGAAAATAAAAAAAAAATGCAATTTCAATGTTTGAAAAATGTTGTTCAAAAACCTCGATATAAACTCGTAGCCACTATATCAGGAGTGTTCTAGAGACTGTCCCGAACAACCCAGTATAAGTGGCACTACCAGAACTAGGGTCAGAGGCAAGTTATAGGGTTTCAAAGTTCAGTATGCAGAATTTTTTTGAAAATAAAAAAAAATGCAATTTCAATGTTTGAAAAATGTTGTTCAAAAACCTCGATATAAACTCGTAACCACTATATCAGGAGTGTTCTAGAGACTGTCCCGAACAACCCAGTATAGGTGGCACTACCAGAACTAGGGTCAGAGGCGAGTTATAGGGTTTCAAAGTTCAGTATGCAGAATTTTTTTGAAAATGAAAAAAAAAATGAAATTTCAATGTTTGAAAAATGTTGTTCAAAATCCTCGATATAAACTCGTAGCCACTATATCAGGAGTGTTCTAGAGACTGTCCCAAACAACCCAGTATAGGTGGCACTACCAGAACTAGGGTCAGAGGCGAGTTATAGGGTTTCAAAGTTCAGTATGCAGAACATTTTTGAAAATAAAAAAAAATGCAATTTCAATGTTTGAAAAATGTTGTTCAAAAACCTCGATATAAACTCGTAGCCACTATATCAGGAGTGTTCTAGAGACTGTCCCGAACAACCCAGTATAGGTGGCACTACCAGAACTAGGGTCAGAGGCGAGTTATAGGGTTTCAAAGTTCGGTATGCAGAATTTTTTTGAAAATGAAAAAAAAAATGCAATTTCAATGTTTGAAAAATGTTGTTCAAAAACCTCGATATAAACTCGTAGCCACTATATCAGGAGTGTTCTAGAGACTGTCCCGAACAACCCAGTATAGGTGGCACTACCAGAACTAGGGTCAGAGGCGAGTTATAGGGTTTCAAAGTTCAGTATGCAGAATTTTTTTGAAAATAAAAAAAAAATGCAATTTCAATGTTTGAAAAATGTTGTTCAAAATCCTCGATATAAACTCGTAGCCACTATATCAGGAGTGTTCTAGAGACTGTCCCAAACAACCCAGTATAGGTGGCACTACCAGAACTAGGGTCAGAGGCGAGTTATAGGGTTTCAAAGTTCAGTATGCAGAATTTTTTTGAAAATAAAAAAAAATGCAATTTCAATGTTTGAAAAATGTTGTTCAAAAACCTCGATATAAACTCGTAGCCACTATATCAGGAGTGTTCTAGAGACTGTCCCGAACAACCCAGTATAGGTGGCACTACCAGAACTAGGGTCAGAGGCGAGTTATAGGGTTTCAAAGTTCAGTATGCAGAATTTTTTTGAAAATGAAAAGAAATTGCAATTTCAATGTTTGAAAAATGTTGTTCAAAAACCTCGATATAAACTCGTAGCCACTATATCAGGAGTGTTCTAGAGACTGTCCCGAACAACCCAGTATAAGTGGCACTACCAGAACTAGGGTCAGAGGCGAGTTATAGGGTTTCAAAGTTCAGTATGCAGAATTTTTTTGAAAATGAAAAAAAAAATGAAATTTCAATGTTTGAAAAATGTTGTTCAAAATCCTCGATATAAACTCGTAGCCACTATATCAGGAGTGTTCTAGAGACTGTCCCAAACAACCCAGTATAGGTGGCACTACCAGAACTAGGGTCAGAGGCGAGTTATAGGGTTTCAAAGTTCAGTATGCAGAACTTTTTTGAAAATAAAAAAAATGCAATTTCAATGTTTGAAAAATGTTGTTCAAAAACCTCGATATAAACTCGTAGCCACTATATCAGGAGTGTTCTAGAGACTATCCCGAACAACCCAGTATAAGTGGCACTACCAGAACTAGGGTCAGAGGCGAGTTATAGGGTTTCAAAGTTCAGTATGCAGAATTTTTTTGAAAATAAAAAAAAAATGCAATTTCAATGTTTGAAAAATGTTGTTCAAAAACCTCGATATAAACTCGTAGCCACTATATCAGGAGTGTTCTCGCTTATTTTGAAATACTCAGAGCCCGACTCCATTTTACTCAGACATCGCCGTTTGTATGGCGCGTCCGTCGCTTGATCTAAAACGACTCAGTTTTTCCGAGTGACGACTACTCAGATGACTCGAAAATTGACACTCAGCAAATTTGAGAACTTGAAGGCGACAACTGAGTAAATTTGGATCAGTTTTTGCGAGGCAGTCGACTTTGTTTGTTTTCGACAACAAATAATTGAGAAATTTATATGGTAAATGTAAATTTTTAACGGTAATCTAATTATCATAACGTCATTTTGATCATTTTACAGGGAATCGCGATGTTTTTTCTGTCGAATCCGAGGTGCGTAATAAAACATTCATCGAATGCGTAGCATATTTACCGGCAGAAAAGTCCAGGAACGAACTAAAACATCATCTCATCAAAAAACAGGCATGCAGTGGTTGCGTTGGTCAAAAAGAAAAATTTCCAATCCGGTAACGCAGAATAAAGTCCCGTAGGAGGCGTATAACCCGGCGGGGGACAAACAGAAAAATAAAATAGTTCAACATCAAGGATATTTTTTTAAATAAAGATTTATGTGCAATTTTTCGACTTGTTATTCATTGAATAAACAAATCCATCATTTTATCAACATTTATACAGGTTTTTACTTTTCTAGCATAAAAATTCCGGTCAAAAACCGTTCCGAAATCTTTCACGCATTCTGAGTAACCCCGACTCAGAAGTCGCGAAAAGGGCAGTTAGTCAGTTCTGAGTAAAGGCCGTTTAGTCAGAACTGAGTAAGTGCGGTTTTGGCGACAACTGAGTATCCGTCACTCTGAACTGAGTAGCTAAAAGTCAGCGAGTTCTAGAGACTGTCCCGAACAACCCAGTATAGGTGGCACTACCAGAACTAGGGTCAGAGGCGAGTTATAGGGTTTCAAAGTTCAGTATGCAGAATTTTTTGAAAATGAAAAAAAAATGAAATTTCAATGTTTGAAAAATGTTGTTCAAAATCCTCGATATAAACTCGTAGCCACTATATCAGGAGTGTTCTAGAGACTGTCCCAAACAACCCAGTATAGGTGGCACTACCAGAACTAGGGTCAGAGGCGAGTTATAGGGTTTCAAAGTTCAGTATGCAGAATTTTTTTGAAAATAAAAAAAAATGCAATTTCAATGTTTGAAAAATGTTGTTCAAAAACCTCGATATAAACTCGTAGCCACTATATCAGGAGTGTTCTAGAGACTGTCCCGAACAACCCAGTATAGGTGGCACTACCAGAACTAGGGTCAGAGGCGAGTTATAGGGTTTCAAAGTTCAGTATGCAGAATTTTTTTGAAAATGAAAAAAAATTGCAATTTCAATGTTTGAAAAATGTTGTTCAAAAACCTCGATATAAACTCGTAGCCACTATATCAGGAGTGTTCTAGAGACTGTCGCAAACAACCCAGTATAAGTGGCACTACCAGAACTAGGGTCAGAGGCGAGTTATAGGGTTTCAAAGTTCAGTATGCAGAACTTTTTTGAAAATAAAAAAAAATGCAATTTCAATGTTTGAAAAATGTTGTTCAAAAACCTCGATATAAACTCGTAGCCACTATATCAGGAGTGTTCTAGAGACTGTCCCGAACAACCCAGTATAGGTGGCACTACCAGAACTAGGGTCAGAGGCGAGTTATAGGGTTTCAAAGTTCAGTATGCAGAATTGTTTTGAAAATAAAAAAAAAATGCAATTTCAATGTTTGAAAAATGTTGTTCAAAAACCTCGATATAAACTCGTAGCCACTATATCAGGAGTGTTCTAGAGACTGTCCCGAACAACCCAGTATAGGTGGCACTACCACACACAAAATTTTCGAGGCCGGAAATTAGCAAAAATTTGCTCAAATTTGACCAGCTAGAAACTTAGCAATCAATTTAGCAAAATTATCGAACTGAAATTTTAGCAAACGAGAGAAAAAATTAGCCGCCGCAATTTTTGCTCACTTTTCTAGCAAAAACCGGTAGAAAAGAGCCCCGGATCTGAAATTTCAAAATTTATAGTTTTTTCTCTGCTAATTCGAAGGGAATGCTTGATCATTAAATAGAATGCACGAATAATTTCACTTTTAATTTATTTTCACATTTTTTCGGAAGTTCATTTACCACTTTTCGTTGAATTGAAAGTAATTCGTTCCGTTCCTGAACGCACCTTCCGGCAAGCGAAATGCCAAGGGCCGACCCTCATCAACGAATGCACCTGGGTTGTGTCGGATGCAGCGCGTTGACATGCCAGTTGTGGTCACTCTTTATTTCCAGACTGTTGCAAAAAGAAAACCGTCTATTTACCGGCAGTTGCAACCTGGTAGGAAAAACAAACAATTTGGAATTTCACAATCGGAAAATAGGTACACTTCAAGATCGGCCCTTACCTGTACGCATCCGGTGTCTATTTGACCACCATTTTTACGTTGAACTAGCCACCAAACGAACCGCAATCATCGAATTATCGGAACCGCACTGATCAATTCGATTTGTTGTTCTTCTCCCAACTGACGGCGGCTGCTTTATATGAACAAAGCGGCTAGAAAACCTTACTTTTACTTAAATCTAGCAAGATTAACTTTCTTATTACTAAAATTGAGTAAATTTAGTTTTTTGCTAACTCGAAAGTAAAAAAATATTTTTGCTAACGGAAAGTAACAGCGAATTTTTGCTAAGTGGAGCTCCGAAAGTTTTGTGTGCAGAACTAGGGTCAGAGGCGAGTTATAGGGTTTCAAAGTTCAGTATGCAGAATTTTTTTGAAAATGAAAAAAAAAATGAAATTTTAATGTTTGAAAAATGTTGTTCAAAATCCTCGATATAAACTCGTAGCCACTATATCAGGAGTATTCTAGAGACTGTCCCGAACAACCCAGTATAGGTGGCACTACCAGAACTAGGGTCAGAGGCGAGTTATAGGGTTTCAAAGTTCAGTATGCAGATTTTTCGTTGAAAATAAAAAAAAATGCAATTTCAATGTTTGAAAAATGTTGTTCAAAAACCTCGATATAAACTCGTAGCCACTATATCAGGAGTGTTCTAGAGACTGTCCCGAACAACCCAGTATAGGTGGCACTACCAGAACTAGGGTCAGAGGCGAGTTATAGGGTTTCAAAGTTCAGTATGCAGAACTTTTTTGAAAAAAAAAAAAATGCAATTTCAATGTTTGAAAAATGTTGTTCAAAAACCTCGATATAAACTCGTAGCCACTATTTCAGGAGTGTTCTAGAGACTGTCCCGAACAACCCAGGATAGGTGGCACTACCAGAACTAGGGTCAGAGGCGAGTTATAGGGTTTCAAAGTTCAGTATGCAGAATTTTTTTGAAAATAAAAAAAAAATGCAATTTCAATGTTTGAAAAATGTTGTTCAAAATCCTCGATATAAACTCGTAGCCACTATATCAGGAGTGTTCTAGAGACTGTCCCGAACAACCCAGTATAGGTGGCACTACCAGAACTAGGGTCAGAGGCGAGTTATAGGGTTTCAAAATTCAGTATGCAGAATTTTTAGGTGGCACTACCAGAACTAGGGTCAGAGGCGAGTTATAGGGTTTCAAAGTTCAGTATGCAGAATTTTTTTGAAGATAAAAAAAAATGCAATTTCAATGTTTGAAAAATGTTGTTCAAAAACCTCGATATAAACTCGTAGCCACTATATCAGGAGTGTTCTAGAGACTGTCCCGAACAACCCAGTATAGGTGGCACTACCAGAACTAGGGTCAGAGGCGAGTTATAGGGTTTCAAAGTTCAGTATGCAGAATTTTTTTGAAAATGAAAAAAAATTGCAATTTCAATGTTTGAAAAATGTTGTTCAAAAACCTCGATATAAACTCGTAGCCACTATATCAGGAGTGTTTTAGAGACTGTCCCGAACAACCCAGTATAGGTGGCACTACCAGAACTAGGGTCAGAGGCGAGTTATAGGGTTTCAAAGTTCAGTATGCAGATTTTTTGTTGAAAATAAAAAAAAATGCAATTTCAATGTTTGAAAAATGTTGTTCAAAAACCTCGATATAAACTCGTAGCCACTATATCAGGAGTGTTCTAGAGACTGTCCCGAACAACCCAGTATAGGTGGCACTACCAGAACTAGGGTCAGAGGCGAGTTATAGGGTTTCAAAGTTCAGTATGCAGATTTTTTGTTGAAAATAAAAAAAAATGCATTTTCAATGTTTGAAAAAAGTTGTTCAAAAACCTCGATATAAACTCGTAGCCACTATATCAGGAGTGTTCTAGAGACTGTCCCGAACAACCCAGTATAGGTGGCACTACCAGAACTAGGGTCAGAGGCGAGTTATAGGGTTTCAAAGTTCAGTATGCAGAATTTTTTTGAAAATAAAAAAAAAATGCAATTTCAATGTTTGAAAAATGTTGTTCAAAAACCTCGATATAAACTCGTAGCCACTATATCAGGAGTGTTCTAGAGACTGTCCCGAACAACCCAGTATAGGTGGCACTACCAGAACTAGGGTCAGAGGCGAGTTATAGGGTTTCAAAGTTCAGTATGCAGAATTTTTTTGAAAATAAAAAAAATGCAATTTCAATGTTTGAAAAATGTTGTTCAAAAACCTCGATATAAACTCGTAGCCACTATATCAGGAGTGTTCTAGAGACTGTCCCGAACAACCCAGTATAGGTGGCACTACCAGAACTAGGGTCAGAGGCGAGTTATAGGGTTTCAAAGTTCAGTATGCAGAATTTTTTTGAAAATAAAAAAAATGCAATTTCAATGTTTGAAAAATGTTGTTCAAAAACCTCGATATAAACTCGTAGCCACTATATCAGGAGTGTTCTAGAGACTGTCCCGAACAACCCAGTATAGGTGGCACTACCAGAACTAGGGTCAGAGGCGAGTTATAGGGTTTCAAAGTTCAGTATGCAGAATTTTTTTGAAAATGAAAAAAAAAATGAAATTTCAATGTTTGAAAAATGTTGTTCAAAATCCTCGATATAAACTCGTAGCCACTATATCAGGAGTGTTCTAGAGACTGTCCCGAACAACCCAGTATAGGTGGCACTACCAGAACTAGGGTCAGAGGCGAGTTATAGGGTTTCAAAGTTCAGTGTGCAGATTTTTTGTTGAAAATAAAAAAAATGCAATTTCAATGTTTGAGAAAAGTTGTTCAAAAACCTCGATATAAACTCGTAGCCACTATATCAGGAGTGTTCTAGAGACTGTCCCGAACAACCCAGTATAGGTGGCACTACCAGAACTAGGGCCAGAGGCGAGTTATAGGGTTTCAAAGTTCAGTATGCAGATTTTTTGTTGAAAATAAAAAAAATGCAATTTCAATGTTTGAGAAAAGTTGTTCAAAAACCTCGATATAAACTCGTAGCCACTATATCAGGAGTGTTCTAGAGACTGTCCCGAACAACCCAGTATAGGTGGCACTACCAGAACTAGGGTCAGAAGCGAGTTATAGGGTTTCAAATTTCAGTATGCAAATTTTTTTTTTAATTAAAAAAACTATTTCAATGTTGGATTTTTTTTTGTATTTTCCCTACCAATAACTCAGCCCTATTTCAATCATGCATTCTCGATATTTCAACATTGTTGATTTTTCATGTGAACGCCATTTGTTATGATACGATTTATGATCGCTGGAGTTATCCTCCCAGCGTATCCACATTGCGTTTGACTGAAAGAAACAAAATAAAAACATTTACACGTCCTTCCCTATCCCGTCACAAGACAAATGAGGAAACTCGAATGAATTTATCCGCTTGGTTAATGTGTTCATGCGAGACAGCAGAAAAACATTTCTTTGTTTCAAACCACCGGCCAGCGGCACACAAGCAGCTGTGCGTGTGTATGTGAACACCCAGCTAACACGAAATCGTAATAGAAATGGTAATCGAAACCGAATATTAAGACATTTTCAATAACCATCGTAAACAAGTTGGAGTTAAATGATTTTCTATCATTCATTTACGACAAGCCTCGCCCGATAAAAGTTGAATCGTAGGGAAGATAAGGGCATAATGAGCACCCAGGACATAATAAGCACTCCTTTTTTCTACATAAGTACGTATTTTCTTAAACAAATTTTCATAAGGACTTGTTTCGTACTACCTATTGTATTAATTTTTCACCAAAAAAGAAATATCCTATTCATATTTACAGAAATATTAAATAATAACCAGCTACGTAGGTTCTCAAGAGACGAAAATATTATAATTTTTGAGCACCACCAAATAAGCTTTTATGACCTTTAAATCATCTTGATCTGAAATGTACGCACTGGAACATGATCTACACATTGTTTCTCAATTTTCAACATCATAAAATTTTTGATTTTTCACTTTAATCAATTTTAAAACGCGTCTTTACTTTAATTTGTTCACAAGAAGCGAACAGAGCACTATCAATAAAGGCAAGATGAGCGTTTTCTGCCGTATAATCTACTAGCAGCGAATTCAACTCGATGAAGTCGACTGAATAATAGAGCTACAACTCACCTTGTTTCGTCTGTCGTTTTGTCCTATTGGTAAGGTGTCGGATAGGTAATCAGTAGACTCGAGTTCGATTCCTATTCGAGGGGATTTATTTTTGCACATACCATTCATGATTGATTTTTTTTATTGTTACATTATACGGCTAATATAGGGTTGCCATCCGTCCCGCAAAAGCGGGACATGTCCCGCTTTTTTGTTGAATGTCCCGCTGTCCCGCTTTTTCCTCAAAATGTCCCGCTTTTTTTTGAAAAACTTTCATAAAGTTCACTAACTTACACTAGAAAAAAATCAAACTTTAGCGATAATTTGAATTCATTGGTTCAACACAGAAAAGCTTCAAATTTTTTTTTTCTCAAAATAGGCATCTTTTTCATATTTCATATAAGATAGTTCTTAGCATTATAGAAAGATTCTGACTCAGTTAACCGTTCTTGGAGAACGTTCAACCAATGCAATCTAAATAAATTTAGTATGAAGAAAATATTGTTAAAATTGCTTCCAAATGATTGAAGATCTTAATTTTTCTCCGGAATCTGAATTAAACTGCCTTATATTGTACATCACTTTTTGAGACTCAATTGTTCAAAGTATAAAATGATGGGAGTTTTCTTGAGTTTTCAAATTTGAAATAAATTTGTTATTACACAATGGTTTCATACGCGGTACCAAATCAGCTGTGTACAGGTAGGACTTATATTTTACAAATATTTTCTCTTAAATAACGTGTTAATTAGCGAGAAACGTGAAAATCAAACGTGTTTTTGGCAAAAACCAGGGAAAATAGAAGTCATATAAGAAAAAATCGAACAAAATCAATCCGCGTGAAAAAAAAAAACCTTTGTGTACAATGAACAACTTTGGACGATGTTTGGCTTTACAATTAAACTGTTTTTATTTTTTTAAGGAAAAAGAAATGTTTTGAAGAGTTTCTCAAATGTCCCGCTTTTTTCGGCTGTGTCCCGCTTGTTTATCGTGAAATGTCCCGCTTTTTTTTCTGAAAGTATCTGGCAAGCCTAGGCTAATAGCATCAAAGCATCATCCGTCAAACAAAAGACCAGAAACATAATGTATGAGAATTATGTGTTAATTCTTTGAATTCTACAAACAGACCTAGATTATTTTGTTATTGCTTTGTTTGTTGTTGTTCATCGCCGGTGTCATCAAAAGGCGCTAGAAATCGAGATTCGGGAACGCAAGTGGAGATGGATTCGGCACACGCTGCGAAGAGATGAAGACGAGATTTGCAGAGGCGCTTGACTGGAATCCAGATGGGCATAGAAGAAGAGGCAGGCCCAAAAGCTCGTGGCGGCGAAGTCTAGCCGCTGAAATCCGCACAGTTGACGAGAACCTTGGCTGGCAGCAAGTGAAGACGCTGGCTCCGGATCGCCAGCAGTGGAGATCTTTTATCTCAGCCCTATGCGCCGGTCAATCGGCGCCGGACTTTAGGTAGGTAGGTTTGTTTGTTGAATCTACGCCTCACCGTTTAGTGCAATCATGATCATGAAAAAAATGAAAAAAAAATCACCTCGACTAGGAATCGAACACGAGCTAACTGATTACCTCTCCGACATCTAACCAATAGGCCAAACCGTCAGGCGATTCAAATTAAGCTGTAGCTCTATTATTCAGTTGACTTCATTGGGCCGAATTCGCTGCTAGATTACCCGGCAGAAAACGCTTATCCTTCCTTCATTAATGGTTCTCATACTGCCTCGGGGGGTTTCTCATTATGCCTCTGCAGTGACTGATTTTCAACTTTCGGCAAAAATTTTTAATGCATTGCATTAATGCATTTTTAAACATTTTTATCTAGTTTTTCAAGTTTCATCCATCATTCGTCTCGTATCGCTCATAGTGAACAGTCGCGTTTCGAGATTTCGTCCAATATATCCGGGTGTTTCGTTCCGTTCGGGCGTTTAATACGGTGTTTTGTACCGCGCTATACGTTTTTCTGCCAAAGGCAGACCCCAGCTCGCCAAAGTGGTGCTATTATAGTGTTGGTCGACAAAAAAAAAAGGTTTTTTTCTGGCTAGCTGACTGCCCTCAACTGGTCACCACGAGGGCCGCCGCCATTGTTTGACTCATCATCATCATCAATCTGGTCGTTCTTGCTCGAGCCGAGACTTGACGTGGCAGCCATCTTCGAAGAAGGACCACGTGGTTGGGATCACCACTGAAGGAGCCAATCAAAACAAAAATCAAGTTTGTTATACTTTTCTTACTTTTCTCTATTTCTAATTCTATTTTTTCTCTATTATATATTTCGATCAAATTGAGCTTCGCTTTTATTTTCATGAAATATGAGCGAAGGCGGGGGGTCGGACCCGCCAGAGGTGGATGGTGAGCAAATCATCTATGAGGATGAGGAGCATCTGGAGGATTCAGCTGTAGCTGGCTCTTCGAATGCTCATCCTTCTCCGCCAGTTGATATTGCTACTCCATCTGCAGCTGCGGGAAAAACAACCCGACTCCGAGTTTATCCTGATAATTCATCCTCTTCTGGGCCGGGGGTGGTTTTCATCCGGCCCAAAACTAACGGAAAACCATTAAATTTAGTGCAGATCACGAAAGATCTGGCTAGGTGGCCCTCCGTTACCAGTGTTTCCAAAGTACGTCCGAACAAATTGCGCGTTGTTGTGGCCGACCGGAAGGCCGCAAACGGAATTCTTGCCAGTAATTTTTTTAATTTAGAGTATCAGCTCTATATTCCATCTCGAGACGTAGAGATCGAGGGTGTGATCACCGAATCGAGTTTGGAGGCTGAATACGTTAAGTCTCACGGCGTAGGTAAGTTCAAGAGCCTTGATTCGACTTCGGTCGGAATCTTGGATTGTCGCCAACTCATGACTGCCTCCGTCGTTGATGGCGTTACCAAGTATTCGCCTTCAGCCTCGATTCGGGTTACATTTGCAGGAACAGCCCTCCCTCATTACGTCTTGATTGACGGAATTTTAAGGCTTCCAGTACGCCTTTATGTGCCTCGCCCAATGCAATGCAAGAATTGCATCAAGTTGGGGCATACTGCTTCGCATTGCTGCAACAAGAAGCGATGCTTGCATTGTGGGGAGAATCATGGGGAAGGAGCATGCTCAGCAGTTGAGCAAAAATGCGTCTATTGCGGGGGCTCACCCCATGATATCTCCTCCTGCGAGGCATTTCAGGCAAGCTGGGATAAACAGAGGCGCTCTTTAAAAGAACGCTCCAAGCGTTCTTATGCCGCCATATTAAAGAGCGCCTCTCCACCGGTCCAACCTCAGACCTGTAACATTTTTTCTGTGCTGTCAGTTGACAATGAAGACACAGATACGGCTGATGAAGTTCAGCCAGTCTTCGTTGCAGGAGGCTCTCGGAAGCGAACAAAGGCGCCTTCTCCGAAAATACCAGCTAAAATAGCTACGGTTGTCTCTTCAAATAGAAACGAGAAAAAGTCGACTGCTGCTGAAAAGGAAAAACAAGTTCCTCCAGGTTTCCGCGGAAATGTACCACTGCAGAATAAACCAACAGCTGCGGGAGCTTCGCAAACCCAAACCCCAAACGTGATGCCAGAATCAACGACTCAGTCTGGGCTCTTTAAGTTGACTGACATTTTGAACGGATTTTTTTCGTGTTTTAATGTATCAGAACCCGTGAAAGACATTGTATTTGCAATGCTTCCTGTATTAAAGACATTTTTAAAGCAATTGATGCAAACTTGGCCCCTCCTTTCAGTGTTTGTATCTCTCGATGGCTAATTTACGCCGAGAGGTCGGAGATATCACTGTACTACAGTGGAATTGTCGTAGTCTTATTCCAAAATTGGATTCATTGAATTATTTACTTCATAAAACAAACTGTGATATCTTTGCATTGTCCGAAACTTGGCTATCTTCTCAATCTAACATCTCATTCCACAATTTTAATATTATCCGTCTGGATCGTGACGATTCTTATGGAGGGGTGCTTTTGGGGATCAATAAGTGCCACTCTTTTTATAGAATTCACCTTCCTTTATCAGGCGGAATTGAAGCTGTTGCATGTCATACAACAATAAGAGGTAAGGACTTATGTGTTGTCAGTTTGTACTGGCCTCAGAGAGTTGCAGTGGATCGAAATCACCTAGAGGACCTGTGCTCAGTGCTCCCTGAACCAAGGTTGATCCTGGGTGACTTCAATTCACATGGAACTGTCTGGGGAGAACAAATTGACGATAGTCGTTCTACTCTTATCTATGACATTTGCGACAGTTTCAATTTAACAGTATTGAACACGGGTGAAAAAACACGGGTACCTAAACCTCCTGCAAGACAAAGTGCAATTGACCTCTCACTCTGCTCAAATTCACTATCATTTGATTGCCAGTGGAAGGTAGTCCATGATCCGAATGGTAGTGATCACTTACCTATCGAAATTACTATCACCAATGGGGTCAGCTCTTCGAACACAATAAATATGACATATGACCTTACAAGACACATCGACTGGAAAAAGTACTCGGACACAATTAAAACCGCCATCGACTCTATGCACGTTTTACCTCCTTTGGAGGAGTACCACTTTCTTTCTTGTCTGATACACGATAGTGCAGTTGACGCTCAAACAAAACCCATCCCAGAATCATCTATTCATCGAAGGCCTCCTAATCCATGGTGGGACCCTCAGTGTTCTAAGCTTTATAAGGACAAATCAACAGCATTTAAAGAATTTCGAAAACATGGAACTCTTGTCCATTTTGAAGCTTACGTTTCCCTTGAAAATCAGTTTAAAAAGTTAACCAAGGGGAAGAAAAAGGCGTATTGGAGGAATTTTGTCAGTGGGTTATCGCGTGAAACATCCTTAAGTACTTTGTGGAAAGTGGCACGAAGCATGCGTAATCGATCATCTACAAATGAAAGTGAGGAATATTCACATAGGTGGATATTTAAATTCGCACGGAAAGTCTGTCCAGATTCTACACCTGTGCAAAAAATAATCCGGAACGTGCCTCCTGATAGGTCTGATAGTGGTCTAGACTCAAGCTTTTCGATGGTCGAATTCTCACTTGCCCTCCTCTCTTGCAACAATTCAGCTCCGGGAATTGATGAAATCAAATTTAACTTGTTGAAAAACCTTCCGGATGCTGCAAAATTTCGCTTGTTAAATTTATTTAACCAATTCTTGGAGCATAACATTGTTCCCCAAGATTGGAGACAAGTGAGAGTCATTGCTATCCAAAAGCCCGGAAAACCAGCGTCTGATCCCAACTCTTACCGTCCAATAGCGATGTTGTCTTGTATACGCAAATTGATGGAGAAAATGATATTGTTTCGTTTGGACAAATGGGTAGAAACAAATGGTCTCCTTTCAGATACTCAATTTGGGTTTCGAAGGGGCAAAGGGACAAACGATTGCCTTGCTTTGCTGTCTTCAGAGATACAAATGGCGTACGCAAAACGTGAGCAAATGGCTTCAGTGTTTCTAGACATAAAGGGAGCTTTTGATGCAGTCTCAATAGAGGTTTTGTCAGACAAGTTGCACTCCCGGGGTCTGCCTCCTCTATTGAACAACATCTTATACAGCTTACTTTGTGAGAAACATTTGAACTTTGCTCACGGAGATTTTGCAGTTAGAAGAACATCTTACATGGGCCTCCCACAGGGTTCATGTTTGAGTCCACTTTTGTACAACTTTTATGTGAGTGACATCGACAGCTGTCTCTCTGAAGGCTGCACTCTAAGACAACTTGCAGATGACGGAGTAGTGTCTGTCACAGGATCTACTGAGTCTCATCTGCACAGGCCTTTACAAGATACTTTAGACAGATTGTCTTCCTGGGCTTTGGGGCTTGGGATTGAGTTTTCCCCTCAGAAAACGGAAATGGTTGTTTTCTCTAAGAAACGTAGACCTGCTCAACCTAAGCTTCAACTCCTAGGCAGAACGATCACTCAATCGAGGAGTTTCAAGTATCTTGGGGTTTGGTTTGATTCCAAGTGTACCTGGAGAGCCCACATTGAGTATCTGAAAGGAAAATGCCAACAAAGAATCAATTTTCTCCGATCAATTACTGGCACCTGGTGGGGAGCCCATCCAGAAGATCTTATCAAATTGTATCGAACAACTATTCTATCCGTTATGGAATATGGTAGCTTCTGTTTCCAGTCAGCTGCCAAAACTCACCTCATCAAACTAGAGCGTATCCAATACCGTTGTCTCCGTATCGCTTTGGGCTGTATGCCCTCAACACACAACATGAGTCTTGAAGTTTTGGCAGGAATACTCCCTTTGAAAGATCGATTCAATTTACTATCACTTCGGTTCCTCATCAGGTGTGAGGTCATGAACCCATTGGTGATTGTAAATTTCGAAAGGTTACTTGAGCAAAATGTTCAAACCAGATTTATGTCTATATACCATATCCTCATGTCAATGCAGGTAAACCCTTCTTCGTATTCTCCAACTCGTGTTTGTAGCCCAGACTACGATCATTCTTCTGTCCAGTTTGATTTGTCTATGCAGCAGGAAATTCGTGGAATCCCGGATCCGCATCGTCCTCTTCTGATTCCAAGAATTTTCGAAGCTAAATATAGACACGTCGATGCTGATAAAATGTACTTTACCGATGGATCACTTATAGAGGAAACAACAGGATTTGGAGTGTTCAACGAAATATCCAGCGCATCTCACAGTCTCCAGTCACCATGCTCTGTATATGTTGCAGAGTTAGCAGCTATTCACTGGGCTTTGAATAGTATCGCCACACGACCTATTGAACACTACTATATTATAACTGATAGTCTCAGCTCTGTTGAAGCAATCCGCTCTATAAAACCAGGAAAATTCACGCCGTACTTCCTCGAAATGATACGAGATATATTGACCACTTTATCAAGACGTTGCTTTTCTATCACCTTTATCTGGGTCCCCTCACATTGCTCAATAGCAGGCAATGAGAGGGCAGATTCCCTTGCAAAAGTGGGTGCGATGGAAGGCAACATTTACCAGCGTGAAATCGTATTCAACGAATTTTACTTCTTGGCTCGAAGAAACTCTCTTGTCAACTGGCAGCGTAGATGGGACGAGGATGAGTTGGGTCGGTGGTTCCACTCGATTATCCCAAAGGTAAGCCTTAAACCCTGGTTTAATAGATTGAACCTGACTCGGGATTTTATTCGTATATTTTCCCGTCTCATGTCCAATCATTATTCCATGAATGCGGTACTCTATCGTTTAAATATTGCTGGCAGCAATTTATGCGGATGTGGTCTAGGTTACCATGACATCGAGCATATTGTTTGGTCGTGTGAGGACCACCTATTCGCCAGAGCGAACTTTATTGATTCCCTTCGGGCCCGAGGAAAACCACCCGACGTTCCAGTGAGGGATGTATTAGGTATGATGGACTTGGACTATATGTTCGAGATATACCTTTTCCTAAAAGCTATCGATCTTCGACTATAATTCTCTTTATTTTCATATTTCCCTTTCTATCTTTCTTTTTCTTCAAAAAAAAAAAAAGTGAACTAGATCTAAGTACACAATTGTAATCAAACAAAACGAGTTTGGCTCCTTAAAGCCTAAAGGTATGAGCCGTTTCAAATAAATAATTTACAAAAAAAAAAAAAAAAAGTTTCATCCAATTAGGTAATAGACTATTTGAGTGTCTGAAAACGAAACAATGATGTAATTCACATATTACAGCTGTTCTCTATGGTTAAATAAGCGTTTTCCTTAAGGTGGCTATTATGCCCTTATCTCCCCTACTGCAATTTGGTCAGTTTGTAAATATGTAGCCAAAAATTGAGAATTTGCTAGATTGATATTAACGATTAACGATATCTAAAAATGAACTTTTTTTTTATAAATGGGCGATCCTTCAATTGACGCTCTATCCGGTCTCTTCTTTGGGGCCATTCACATACCACGTGGACACCTTAGGGGGAAGAGGGGGGTATGGAAAAGTCCACGCTTGTCCACGGAGAGGGTGGTAGGGGTTTGGGTCATGTCCACGTGGGCAAACTTACTTTAAAAATGTTTTCTAAAGGTGAATAAATATTAAGATGTTTAAATAAAAATCTTAAAATTTCAAAGCTTTCCAGTATAAGTTTGAACAATAAATAGCTACTCGAAAGCAAGTTATAGATACATATGATAGTTTAGAAATTTAAAATTTATAAAATTATTTTATAGGTATCAGGAAATGATGAATTCTTAAAGTTTTCCGAATAGTGCCCAAGAAAGTGATTGATAAACGGAAGTTAAATAAATAGGATATCTGGCGGAAAGTGTGGAATCGAGCGTCGGAGATTGTTGTGTAGTTAGTGATGGGTTGGGTTGATCAAGTCTGGGCCTGAGTTTGTTGAGTGAAGTGATTGTGGGTGGGGCTGACACATGCTCCTTAGTATGGGATGAAAAATCGAAATTAAAGCTATATATTCTCTGATCAAAAGCAGTGCGTAAGGCATGCAAATTCTTATCCAAACTCACAGTGCGAAATGGTAATTTTGGTTTGAAGTTAATAGTTTGAAGGGTTTCAAAATGATACAGTATTCCGGAGGAGGTTTTTGCTAAAAAAGGTTATAAATCGTACAAAAGAAATTATTGAGAATTTCAGAGGAAGCAACGCAAAATTTGGCAAGGGATTTATTATTTACGTACAATGTTGCTTTTCCTGCTGGAAAGCATTGCGCAACCGACATGCGATGATAAGTCGCTGATTCTGATCATCGAAAAGAAAAGTGCAAGGTGTAGTGTAGAGAAATTCTATTTAATGATCTTTGATGGTGTCTTAGAAAAATATAAGCGAAAAAAGTGGTTCTAGATTCAAGAACAAATTTAATGCCGATCAAAGTGCGCTGTAGTGACTCTGGCTAGCCATCTGAGTGGAGCTTTCCTCGGTGGTTTTGTGTGTCCCTCAGTTGTTAATTAGCGGCTTGCTGAATTTTTGTTTCGAGCGTCACGAAACCCCAATTTGAAGAAAATAGTTGAGAAAAGCTGCGACATGAGGTCACTAAAAAAATTTCAGCGAATAATAATAACACGCTTAGCGGGAGTGTGCGAATGCTTTTGCCGTACGCAATGTATCAAATGGCAAATCCAGATTTTGGATGTGTACTATGGAAGAATGCGCACGGATAGCGCATCAAGTTGGAGCTGTTGCCCATGCGTACGGGAAACGTAGGAATCTATTCCTTATACTTGGTGAGATTGTTCTTTTTTTGGTTTCATTTTACATATTGTGTTTCTATTAAATGAATGGGAACGTTCAGTCTGGTGCCAACTGGCCAGGTATATACACGGATGCCGGAATACCTGTAGTAAATGTTTAACATCCAAGATGTTTTACATTTTGAACCGGTTCTGTACCTGATTGAATGGTTCTCCCAAATATATACGCACAATGACACGTTATACATTCACCTCAGAACAGATCACACGAAGCCATGGTGCCGGGTATGGAGTTAGAGTTTTTCTGTATAATGCGTATGAATCCATACTTTGGTCAAACTGCGGTGAATCCGTGCACCCATGGTGGATTATCAACATACATACATACATCAGGAAATGATGAATTCTTTTTTTTTTTAAATCAGCCATTGCAATATCGAAAAGGCAGAAAGTGGTATTTTCTAACTGTCAAATTAGATTTAGAAAAAAACCAATTTCAATTCTGTCCACGTGGACATCCGGGAGGGGGGTAGGGGTTTGCCAAATGTCCACGGAGGGGGTCAAAAATCTCATTTTTCTGTCTGGTATCTGAACGGCCCCTTTTCTTACCTTGACCGGACCGTAAAATTAAAATCTCAATTATAGAGCGTGGCACAAATCAATTGATGAGTTGGTAGTAAGATGTCGGGCAGCACATTCGAAGGACTGGAGTTCAACTCTCGGTAGAGAATTTTTTTTTCGATTTACTCAAAATACTAAAAATTGTTTATTTTGCTTTTTGTGATTAAGTTAAATCATTTTCAATCTTGTCATTATTGAAATATCGCCTCCACTTTTGTATTACAAACATGTTTGTGCAAAAGTATTATAATTAGTATCTTTTTTTTATCTGCATAATATCTTCCAAGATGAAAGTTTGATTAGTTGATTAGTTTCTAATCAATCATGATGTTTGTTTTTCATTTGCCAAAACTAACCTTATTTTACAGTTTTTCCACAGACAAACAGACGGGACACTCGTATTTCATTCCTCGCAAAATCATCAGAAGCTAGGCAATGTCGCCACTAGAGTACACTGCTATCGGATTAAAGATTCTCGATCATGGTAGCCTTCTGTTTCTATGCATCTCCATGGTCTCCAATATCGTTCCAAGTCAAAATAAACAAAGTAGCTACGAGTTAGCAAAAATTTCGTTATACAGAAAAATATGAGATTTCTGTTGATTTTTTTTACATTTTGGAAGTCTATAATTTCCAGAAACGCTAAACCGTACGCGTGTGAACAAGTTTTGAGATTATGTGTTGAAAATGTGATCGTTGGATGCAAAATTGTTGATCCCATTCGAAGCCTACCCCCCAGGATTCCAATTGACTCTGGAGATTAGAATAGTACGTGACGAATTTGGAAACCTTAAGAGACTCCTGTCCTGATATTTTGTGTGTTTTGTGCTATTGAGTGAACATTTTAAGGCTAACAGCAACAAGGATAAACAGCCTAGATTTACAGCTGAATCTGAGATTGAGAACGAAAAAATAACTCGAAATATGGTTTCCTCAACCGAAGGTTGTCGACGATGAAGAAAAACAAGATAGTGAATTGCCATCTTTAGATGATTTTGATTTCAATAAATTACATATCCATGCGAACGATAATCGTGTTTTATTGTGTGCCATTTCCCACTTATAAATTGTTTTTTTCTGCGTTTCCGATTGAATGGCATTATGTTTAAGCGCGAACTTATTCTATAATTTAAAAGTTTAAATCTGAAAATGAAAGTGAATCTACAGTTCTGGCACTAAGTCGGATCAGCTAGCGCTATGTATAATCATTATAGTGAGGGGAATTTTTCGAATTTGATTTCGTGAAATAAATTTCTAACAGCAGAATGTTGTCTGACTTTTTCACTTAGCAGCACAGAACATTCACATTCAAAATTTTTCTCCTCATAACTTTCAGAAGTGTATTCCAGTGCAAATTTGAATACTTTAGTATCCTTGGAATCTATGAAAATTGAATCCTTCTCCTTCAAGTCCGCGAATGTATTTGTTGTTCGTAACCAGCCGTTCAACAATCTTTATCACACCTGAAAAGCAAAAAACTGATTGTTTTGAAGACTAAATCTACCAATATCTATATAAATGATAAATCGGTTGTTTACATTCTTGCGTAAACGCCAAATAGTCATAGCTGACCATGATTCATTTTAAAATTTTAATTGATTGGTAGGCAATGTCGCCAGCAGATGGCAATGTTATCGCTTTGCGAAAAACGAGTTGATTTTTCTTCAGTGTCTCGTCTGTTTATCTGTGGTTTTTCTTTAATTATGATAAGCAGCGTGATAAAGTTAAAATAATTATCATTTAGTTTAACTTCTAAATATGATTTGATGTTTTTTTTTTGTGAATATCTTCGAATGGAATTTCCACTTAGGTAATGGTTGTCTGATCCTTCTTACTCAAATGCATATGTTAACGTACCTAAAAGCAAAAACGATCTTTTTATCAAATACAATCAAAGCATGCTTCTGTTGAAATACAGCAGAGCAAGTGAATTAGCAAACGATGAATAGTCGCGATGACAATTTTGTCTTAACGACAAAACAGTAAAGTTATTTTATGAAATACTAATATGATGATAATTTGAGTAACTAGCGATTAAAGAATTTGTCTGTTTGATTAAACTTTAACTTCAAATATCTACGTAATAAAAACTGTTTAAATCTATCATTTCAATGTGTTAACTCATTTATAATTTTTTTTGTCGGCGAACTAACGAGTTGAAAAAGCTTATGAAGCTAATTGTTCATCTTGCAACAGTGTGCTCAACAAGCTTTCTTGCATCTAAACTTGTATACAAGTTCATTTCCGTGAAATATATCACTTCGTATGAAACTGTCAGAAATTCATGTTTGATAGATTTTTTAAATAAAGAATTTGAACATATATAAAAATAATAAAAAAATGACTTAGCTTGATATCCTTGACAATCACAGATTCATGACAATTGCATAGCGGCCCTGCAGAAAATCGTTTTCGGCTGTTCCCAATGATGTAGCACCAGTCCTCTTCACTCAACCAAATCGATGAAATAACTCTTGAAATTTCGAAGAAAATCCACTATCACAACATAGAAAACCCCAAAACACAACACTTAACCAAAATTTTACAATTTTAAACCCATTTGTAACGAAATATTATAAAAACTTTCACAATAACACATTTCCGACACTTCACTCTGACTGTGCTGCCTCCCCATGATCAAGGTGTTCCGGGTTTTCCGATAAAGATTCACCAAAACACCAAACTTCGGCTAAGGTGAAAGTAACACCCAATTCCTTACAAAAGTCAACAACATGACCAAATCTCTCAGCTTGCCGTCTCTAGAAATCTGAAATGAATCTCCCATTTTGAACTGTTAGAAAATTAAAACGCAAAACATTCGAACGAGCGAAGAAAAATCACGACCGCACTCGACCAAGGCTTGCTAAGAACTCCCGTACGGTAAACCAGAAAAACATCTTTTTTGAGCCATCAACACTTCTGACGAAGTGCATATTCAGCTTTATTGGAAAACACTTTTTCTTGTACGATTTTTTTTTGGTCTATTAGCGGACTTTCCCAAGGAATCAGCGACAGATCGGGGGAAAATTCACTACCATTATGGCTTATTTCTCTGACTCACTTCAATTGCTCATCCACGCTGGGGGAATATTTTGTTTCACTTTTTCACTATAAACTGGATTTGTGTTTCACAAACGTTTTAGAACAACACGAACGGAAAAATCCCTTATTTTAACTTTTCAAACTTCATTTAATTGAAGTTTTAACACGTTCGTCGCCACGCTCATTTTGGAAGTTTTACTTGCCGGGCCCAAAGAAATTATCGGAGCGAGAAAGAAAAGAAGGAGATTCCAAAATTAGAAACGTGTGGCCTAACTGAGCGGCTAACTTGAGTGAGAGACCCAGCAAACATGTATGGAGGTATAACGCAGGATCAACAGAATTATTCAAACAAATATACCAGATGAAAAGATTGTATTGAACTAACCAAATTAGCATGTAACTACAAAAGTGGTGTCGATATATCTACAATGACAAGATTCCAACGATTCGATTTTCCCATAAAAGCAAAATAAACGAAAAAAATTTCCTCGACCGAGATTTGAACTCCAGTCCTTCGAGTTGGCTGTCCGATATTTTACCACTATGCCAACTCATCAGATGAGATTATCCACGCTACAGCTCTATAGGTGAGATTTTCTATTTACGAACCGGTCAAAGGAAGAGACCAGATAGAGTGTCAATTGCATTAGCATATTTTCAACTTTTTGGAGACATGTAAACGAATTGACTAAACTACTATACGATTCCACTTTTTTTGAGCTAAATGAATGATAAGAAAACACTCAATATCAACGTGTTTACGATGGTTATTGAAAACGTCTTACTTGTCGATTTGGATTATCATTTCTATTACGATTTCATGTTAGCTGGGGAGCGTCACACGTTTTTTGATGTGAAGGGGCTCCCCAGGAAATATAAATATACCGTCAACAGGGGGCAACAAATTTTCAACTTCAATGGCTTCTAAAAAACTTATATTCACAGTTAATCCTACCCCTTATGCATCAAAAGTTTTAAGGATGATGGAACATCAAATTGGCGTAGTTAGAAAAATTATTGGTTTCTTTAGTTATTTTTAATTTTCTAAAAACATGCGATCACTCTCCTTAGAAAATGGGGTAACTTGCAACAAACTTTGTTTTTAATGAAAAATCTCATGAACACGTATGAAAATTTATAGTTTTCAATATATTTGTGATGGCTTAAAGACCATATACGCATGAAAACCCAATCTCAGTAGTTTTTTGGTCTGTGAAAACTTAAGTAATAATAATTATTAATTTCACATTTTTGACTGAAAATAAGGATGCTGCATACATTAAGGGGTTAAATAATACTACGAAAAATTCTACAAGCTGAAATCATAAAAATAAATGTTTGGATGAAAGAAATTTCAATGTTCTTGCACATGGAAATGAGATTTACAAGGTGTTTCTTTGAATTGAATTTTGTTGCATTTAATCCCAGACACCTAACTAAATTTAAAAATTTTGTATTTAAAAAAAATGGGTGATTGTTCGAAATTTTTTTTACATCAACAGTGTTGGTATGGGATGATGAAACCAGTGAAAAGTTTGTAGGTAATGTTATCAAGCCAATCCGTCATACTGGGTAATGTTTTTACGGCATCGATAAATGTTAAAATTTGTACATTTATTGCTCGATTTTTCAAATTTTATATAAAAATAAAAATCTTTAAAAAAAACTAGCTTAAGATGCGATAAATTATGTCATCATCATTTTGTAATCATGCATTAAAAGATAACTTTATTACAATACATTAAATTAAAAATTGATTCAGTGTGGTGTTATATAAATGTTGCATCTAACACCGCTGTTGCATGATGCCCCGTTTGACGGTATTTACGAATTGACCAAAATGCTTCCGACTCAACTATTTTTGGGCAATGCTAGTCGTAAATGAATGATACAAAATCACTCAATACCAACTTGTTTACGATGGTTATTGAAAATTTCTTAATAATCGATTTGGATTATCATTTCTATTACCATTTCATGTTAGCTGGGTGAATTACTAAACATGTTTTCTTGCCCCTTTGCATTTTACCCTTCTTATACTTTATTATGTGTAGAATTCCCAACTTCTGAATAATCTTTGAATATCAAGATTGAATTAGGCCGGAACAAATTTCAAATCCTTCTTTTGCCACTCGAAGTTGGAACATCGCGAGGGGGGGGGGGACAATTAAAAATAATGCGAAAAACAAATAAATTTGAATAAATTGCACGAAAGCTTGTATGCAACTAAGTTGCACACAATATTATTGCACAAAACCTAAAAAACAAGTAATTTTTTATCGAAAAGTTCAATAAAACCAAGAAAACAGAAGGTGAAATAACTTCCATCTTCCAACATTTTTTTTTCTTCTTGTAATCTTTTGGATTCTTGATTTTTTTTCGAAATTTACATTAAGGGGGGAGTAGGGTCTAACGGGTAAAAAAAACACCATTTTCACGATTTTTTTAGAGCTATCGTTCAAACAAATGTATTCAAATTTTTTGCATTATATAAAGAATTGTTAAAAGAACATTTAGTAATGTTTTCGTAGAAAAATATTAAAAAATGAGCCGGTGATGGAGCACTTTCGAGGATGCCTTTTAGAAAACAGGATTTGCGGTGGACACTGTATCTCAGCACAGAATCATCTGAAGTCAAAAAATCAGAGCAAAATATTTTTAATAGATGTTTTTCTGGACCCCAACGATTTTATTTCACTTAAAAAAAAATTGTATGAAATTTTTGTGGCTGTTTGAAGTAAAAACTACGTTTTTTCACGAAAAAATCCGCCATTTTTTATGTGTAAAATCTCCCCAAAGTAAAAAAAAAAAAGAAAATCGTTGGGGTTTGGTATTTTATATGTAGAAAATATGTTCCAAATTTGAAAATAATCGGTGAAGTAGTTTTTAAATGACGATGTCCACTGACTTTAAAAATGTGCTTTCGAGAAAAACGCGTTTGAAGTTTCTGCGTTTGAAGTCTTGCAGTATTAGATAAGAGGAGATAAAGGCCTATAATTTCTACAGTTTTGCTTCGATTGACTTGAAAATTTGACACAACATTCTTGAAATGTTTTAAAATAAGAAAATAAAAAAAAATAAAAATCGATTTTTTGAAAGTGTTAGACCCTACTCCCCCCTTAAATACTTGAAACTTTATTTATTTCCCCCTTCGGGTTTTTAGAAATTTCGAAGGGAGGAGGGGGGGTGTTGGTTGACAAAAGAAGGAATTGATATTTACTAAAAATATTATGTCCTCACATTTTTGCGTTCAATTTTCACAGAAATACCTAATTTTATTGCATAATTTTCTTGTAATGTTCGGTTTTGCACTCAATTGTGAACAAACTTACTTACTTACAACAATTACAATACACACAAGTGTAAGCAACGCATTGCCTTCCTCTTCCTTCCTTAGGCGCCCCGCGCTAGTATTTAACGCTTCAGCCTTGTTTTCAAACTAACACAAATCAAGAGAAAAAAATTGTGATTTCCATCAGGAAGACTTGAACCACAACTTGCCGGTTTAAAGGTGCGCATGCTACCACGGAACCATACTTGATGAATGACTTTCACTAAATGCTCTTGAAGCAGACACATTGAGGTAGGAAAAGCAACTAGTTGTAGCCTTGTGGCAAAATAAGATATGATCGTTTTTTTTTTTTCAGAAACGAAAAAATCAATGATTTAGATGTCAAAGTTATATCTGAATAAATAAATAGGTATCTATCTCGTTTCGATAGGTTTTCGTGAAAATTTTGATATGCCCTCCTGGTCGAGATTGTAATAAGAGTTCTTGTTGAAACATCTAATCTTAATAAATTATAATTTTGTTAAAAATTTATTGGAAAGGGTTAAGCATTTGAATTAGCTCCTTTAGAAAATGTGCATACCGTCAATCAAAATGGATAGGGACAAACAATTGAAAAATTATATAATTATTATACTTTTATTGGCCAGGAGTTAACCACTAGGTGGCATTCTTAATAATCATGATTTGTGAATTTCTCTCTGTTTTGAGGATTAGCGTTTCAAGACCTTACACATGAGAATTCAGTTACTAAATTTGCAAAATTAATTTAAAGAGTTTGAAATTGTGGTTCATTTTCACTATACTTAATTTGAGCTCATTCAGCTGGTTCATACTACTTTGGATGGAAGAAAATATTTGGCTTTTATATTTACTTACATTTAGCTCATGGTTCTTAAATGTTATCCGAAAAATCGAATTTGAAATTAGCAATTCAACCATCATGAACAGTATCTACATGTAAAAAAAAATCCTGATGGGAATCAAGAGATTCGAATTCATGTCCTATGAGTTGATGATGTGCAACTTAACCGCTAAGCCAAAATATTTAACTAAAGTTAATGAATCAGACATCACATGTTTGAATTGGCTGCTATACAACAGAGGAAGCTATAACGACAACTTTCAGTTTATAGCAAGAAATATTTCATCTTTGAATACTTGTACTATTTGCCACAAGGTGGTGCTAGTATATGCATTGAAAAGCAAAAGTGATGCCAAAAATATTATTTCAAAAAAATATTTTTAATTCAAAATGCAATGGTACAAGTAAAACAACAAATTAAGAATGGTTCTAATTTTGGTGGTTTTTCAATACACACCATTTGTTTGAACGCGTTATATAGGAAGACACATAAAAAAAATATTCCGTTGTAGCAAAATTGAATAAAATATATAGACAACTTGCAGATCTAATTTCTCTGACTCTAGTTCTGGTAGTGCCACCTATACTGGGTTGTTCGGGACAGTCTCTAGAACACTCCTGATATAGTGGCTACAAGTTTTTATCGACGTTTTTGAACAACATTTTTCAAAAATTGAAATTGCATTTTTTTTATTTTCAACAAAAAATCTGCATACTGAACTTTGAAACCCTATAACTCGCCTCTGACCCTAGTTCTGGTAGTGCCACCTATACTGGGTTGTTCGGGACAGTCTCTAGAACACTCCTGATATAGTGGCTACGAGTTTATATCGAGGTTTTTGAACAACATTTTTCAAACATTGAAATTGCATTTTTTTTTATTTTCAACAAAAAATCTGCATACTGAACTTTGAAACCCTATAACTCGCCTCTGACCCTAGTTCTGGTAGTGCCACCTATACTGGGTTGTTCGGGACAGTCTCTAGAACACTCCTGATATAGTGGCTACGAGTTTATATCGAGGTTTTTGAACAACATTTTTCAAACATTGAAATTGCATTTTTTTTTATTTTCAACGAAAAATCTGCATACTGAACTTTGAAACCCTATAACTCGCCTCTGACCCTAGTTCTGGTAGTGCCACCTATACTGGGTTGTTCGGGACAGTCTCTAGAACACTCCTGATATAGTGGCTACGAGTTTATATCGAGGTTTTTGAACAACATTTTTCAAACATTGAAATTGCATTTTTTTTTATTTTCAACGAAAAATCTGCATACTGAACTTTGAAACCCTATAACTCGCCTCTGACCCTAGTTCTGGTAGTGCCACCTATACTGGGTTGTTCGGGACAGTCTCTAGAACACTCCTGATACAGTGGCTACGAGTTTATATCGAGGTTTTTGAACAACATTTTTCAAACATTGAAATTGCATTTTTTTTTTATTTTCAACGAAAAATCTGCATACTGAACTTTGAAACCCTATAACTCGCCTCTGACCCTAGTTCTGGTAGTGCCACCTATACTGGGTTGTTCGGGACAGTCTCTAGAATACTCCTGATATAGTGGCTACGAGTTTATATCGAGGTTTTTGAACAACATTTTTCAAACATTGAAATTGCATTTTTTTTTTATTTTCAACAAAAAATCTGCATACTGAACTTTGAAACCCTATAACTCGCCTCTGACCCTAGTTCTGGTAGTGCCACCTATACTGGGTTGTTCGGGACAGTCTCTAGAATACTCCTGATATAGTGGCTACGAGTTTATATCGAGGTTTTTGAACAACATTTTTCAAACATTGAAATTGCATTTTTTTTTTATTTTCAACGAAAAATCTGCATACTGAACTTTGAAACCCTATAACTCGCCTCTGACCCTAGTTCTGGTAGTGCCACCTATACTGGGTTGTTCGGGACAGTCTCTAAAACACTCCTGATATAGTGGCTACGAGTTTATATCGAGGTTTTTGAACAACATTTTTCAAACATTGAAATTGCATTTTTTTTTATTTTCAACAAAAAATCTGCATACTGAACTTTGAAACCCTATAACTCGCCTCTGACCCTAGTTCTGGTAGTGCCACCTATACTGGGTTGTTCGTGACAGTCTCTAGAATACTCCTGATATAGTGGCTACGAGTTTATATCGAGGTTTTTGAACAACATTTTTCAAACATTGAAATTGCATTTTTTTTTATTTTCAACGAAAAATCTGCATACTGAACTTTGAAACCCTATAACTCGCCTCTGACCCTAGTTCTGGTAGTGCCACCTATACTGGGTTGTTCGTGACAGTCTCTAGAATACTCCTGATATAGTGGCTACGAGTTTATATCGAGGTTTTTGAACAACATTTTTCAAACATTGAAATTGCATTTTTTTTTATTTTCAACGAAAAATCTGCATACTGAACTTTGAAACCCTATAACTCGCCTCTGACCCTAGTTCTGGTAGTGCCACCTATACTGGGTTGTTCGGGACAGTCTCTAGAACACTCCTGATATAGTGGCTACGAGTTTATATCGAGGTTTTTGAACAACATTTTTCAAACATTGAAATTGCATTTTTTTTTATTTTCAACGAAAAATCTGCATACTGAACTTTGAAACCCTATAACTCGCCTCTGACCCTAGTTCTGGTAGTGCCACCTATACTGGGTTGTTCGGGACAGTCTCTAAAACATTCCTGATATAGTGGCTACGAGTTTATATCGAGGTTTTTGAACAACTTTTTTCAAACATTGAAATTACATTTTTTTTTTATTTTCAACGAAAAATCTGCATACTGAACTTTGAAACCCTATAACTCGCCTCTGACCCTAGTTCTGGTAGTGCCACCTATACTGGGTTGTTCGGGACAGTCTTTAGAACACTCCTGATATAGTGGCTACGAGTTTATATCGAGGTTTTTGAACAACATTTTTCAAACATTGAAATTGCATTTTTTTTTATTTTCAACAAAAAATCTGCATACTGAACTTTGAAACCCTATAACTCGCCTCTGACCCTAGTTCTGGTAGTGCCACCTATACTGGGTTGTTCGGGACAGTCTCTAGAACACTCCTGATATAGTGGCTACGAGTTTATATCGAGGTTTTTGAACAACTTTTTTCAAACATTGAAATTGCATTTTTTTTTATTTTCAACAAAAAATCTGCATACTGAACTTTGAAACCCTATAACTCGCCTCTGACCCTAGTTCTGGTAGTGCCACCTATACTGGGTTGTTCGGGACAGTCTCTAGAATACTCTTGATATAGTGGCTACGAGTTTATATCGAGGTTTTTGAACAACATTTTTCAAACATTGAAATTGCATTTTTTTTTATTTTCAACGAAAAATCTGCATACTGAACTTTGAAACCCTATAACTCGCCTCTGACCCTAGTTCTGGTAGTGCCACCTATACTGGGTTGTTCGGGACAGTCTCTAGAACACTCCTGATATAGTGGCTACGAGTTTATATCGAGGTTTTTGAACAACATTTTTCAAACATTGAAATTGCATTTTTTTTTATTTTCAACGAAAAATCTGCATACTGAACTTTGAAACCCTATAACTCGCCTCTGACCCTAGTTCTGGTAGTGCCACCTATACTGGGTTGTTCGGGACAGTCTCTAAAACACTCCTGATATAGTGGCTACGAGTTTATATCGAGGTTTTTGAACAACATTTTTCAAACATTGAAATTGCATTTTTTTTAATTTTCAACAAAAAATCTGCATACTGAACTTTGAAACCCTATAACTCGCCTCTGACCCTAGTTCTGGTAGTGCCACCTATACTGGGTTGTTCGTGACAGTCTCTAGAACACTCCTGATATAGTGGCTACGAGTTTATATCGAGGTTTTTGAACAACATTTTTCAAACATTGAAATTGCATTTTTTTTTATTTTCAACGAAAAATCTGCATACTGAACTTTGAAACCCTATAACTCGCCTCTGACCCTAGTTCTGGTAGTGCCACCTATACTGGGTTGTTCGGGACAGTCTCTAGAACACTCCTGATATAGTGGCTACGAGTTTATATCGAGGTTTTTGAACAACATTTTTCAAACATTGAAATTGCATTTTTTTTTTATTTTCAACGAAAAATCTGCATACTGAACTTTGAAACCCTATAACTCGCCTCTGACCCTAGTTCTGGTAGTGCCACCTATACTGGGTTGTTCGGGACGGTCTCTAAAACACTCCTGATATAGTAGCTACGAGTTTATATCGAGGTTTTTGAACAACATTTTTCAAACATTGAAATTGCATTTTTTTAAATTTTCAACAAAAAATCTGCATACTGAACTTTGAAACCCTATAACTCGCCTCTGACCCTAGTTCTGGTAGTGCCACCTATACTGGGTTGTTCGGGACAGTCTCTAGAACACTCCTGATATAGTGGCTACGAGTTTATATCGAGGTTTTTGAACAACATTTTTCAAACATTGAAATTGCATTTTTTTTTATTTTCAACGAAAAATCTGCATACTGAACTTTGAAACCCTATAACTCGCCTCTGACCCTAGTTCTGGTAGTGCCACCTATACTGGGTTGTTCGGGACAGTCTTTAAAACACTCCTGATATAGTGGCTACGAGTTTATATCGAGGTTTTTGAACAACATTTTTCAAACATTGAAATTGCATTTTTTTTTATTTTCAACGAAAAATCTGCATACTGAACTTTGAAACCCTATAACTCGCCTCTGACCCTAGTTCTGGTAGTGCCACCTATACTGGGTTGTTCGGGACAGTCTCTAGAATACTCCTGATATAGTGGCTACGAGTTTATATCGAGGTTTTCGAACAACATTTTTCAAACATTGAAATTGCATTTTTTTTTTATTTTCAACAAAAAATCTGCATACTGAACTTTGAAACCCTATAACTCGCCTTTGACCCTAGTTCTGGTAGTGCCACCTATACTGGGTTGTTCGGGACAGTCTCTAGAACACTCCTGATATAGTGGCTACGAGTTTATATCGAGGTTTTGAACAACATTTTTCAAACATTGAAATTGCATTTTTTTTATTTTCAACGAAAAATCTACATACTGAACTTTGAAACCCTATAACTCGCCTCTGACCCTAGTTCTGGTAGTGCCACCTATACTGGGTTGTTCGGGACAGTCTCTAGAACACTCCTGATATAGTGGCTACGAGTTTATATCGAGGTTTTTGAACAACATTTTTCAAACATTGAAATTGCATTTTTTTAATTTTCAACAAAAAATCTGCATACTGAACTTTGAAACCCTATAACTCGCCTCTGACCCTAGTTCTGGTAGTGCCACCTATACTGGGTTGTTCGGGACAGTCTCTAGAACACTCCTGATATAGTGGCTACGAGTTTATATCGAGGTTTTTGAACAACATTTTTCAAACATTGAAATTGCATTTTTTTTATTTTCAACAAAAAATCTGCATACTGAACTTTGAAACCCTTTAATTCGCCTCTGACAGTTCTGGTAGTGCCACCTATACTGGGTTGTTCGGGACAGTCTCTAGAACACTCCTGATATAGTGGCTACGAGTTTATATCGAGGTTTTTGAACAACATTTTTCAAACATTGAAATTGCATTTTTTTTTATTTTCAACGAAAAATCTGCATACTGAACTTTGAAACCCTATAACTCGCCTCTGACCCTAGTTCTGGTAGTGCCACCTATACTGGGTTGTTCGGGACAGTCTCTAAAACACTCCTGATATAGTGGCTACGAGTTTATATCGAGGTTTTTGAACAACATTTTTCAAACATTGAAATTGCATTTTTTTTAATTTTCAACAAAAAATCTGCATACTGAACTTTGAAACCCTATAATTCGCCTCTGACAGTTCTGGTAGTGCCACCTATACTGGGTTGTTCGGGACAGTCTCTAGAACACTTCTGATATAGTGGCTACGAGTTTATATCGAGGTTTTTGAACAACATTTTTCAAAAATTGAAATTGCATTTTTTTTTATTTTCAACAAAAAATCTGCATACTGAACTTTGAAACCCTATAACTCGCCTCTGACCCTAGTTCTGGTAGTGCCACCTATACTGGGTTGTTCGGGACAGTCTCTAGAACACTCCTGATATAGTGGCTACGAGTTTATATCGAGGTTTTTGAACAACATTTTTCAAACATTGAAATTGCATTTTTTTTTATTTTCAACAAAAAATCTGCATACTGAACTTTGAAACCCTATAACTCGCCTCTGACCTTAGTTCTGGTAGTGCCACCTATACTGGGTTGTTCGGGACAGTCTCTAGAACACTCCTGATATAGTGGCTACGAGTTTATATCGAGGTTTTTGAACAACTTTTTTCAAACATTGAAATTGCATTTTTTTTTATTTTCAACCAAAAATCTGCATACTGAACTTTGAAACCCTATAACTCGCCTCTGACCCTAGTTCTGGTAGTGCCACCTATACTGTGTTGTTCAGGACAGTCTCTAGAACACTCCTGATATAGTGGCTACGAGTTTATATCGAGGTTTTTGAACAACTTTTTTCAAACATTGAAATTGCATTTTTTTTTATTTTCAACAAAAAATCTGCATACTGAACTTTGAAACCCTATAACTCGCCTTTGACCCTAGTTCTGGTAGTGCCACCTATACTGGGTTGTTCGGGACAGTCTCTAGAACACTCCTGATATAGTGGCTACGAGTTTATATCGAGGTATTTGAACAACATTTTTCAAACATTGAAATTGCATTTTTTTTATTTTCAACGAAAAATCTGCATACTGAACTTTGAAACCCTATAACTCGCCTCTGACCCTAGTTCTGGTAGTGCCACCTATACTGGGTTGTTCGGGACAGTCTCTAGAACACTCCTGATATAGTGGCTACGAGTTTATATCGAGGTTTTTGAACAACTTTTCTCAAACATTGAAATTGCATTTTTTTAATTTTCAACAAAAAATCTGCATACTGAACTTTGAAACCCTATAACTCGCCTCTGACCCTAGTTCTGGTAGTGCCACCTATACTGGGTTGTTCGGGACAGTCTCTAGAACACTCCTGTAATAGTGGCTACGAGTTTATATCGAGGTTTTTGAACAACTTTTTTCAAACATTGAAATTGCATTTTTTTTTATTTTCAACAAAAAATCTGCATACTGAATTTTGAAACCCTATAACTCGCCTCTGACCCTAGTTCTGGTAGTGCCACCTATACTGGGTTGTTCGGGACAGTCTCTAGAACACTCCTAATATAGTGGCTACGAGTTTATATCGAGGTTTTTAAACAACTTTTTTCAAACATTGAAATTACATTTTTTTTTTATTTTCAACGAAAAATCTGCATACTGAACTTTGAAACCCTATAACTCGCCTCTGACCCTAGTTCTGGTAGTGCCACCTATACTGGGTTGTTCGGGACAGTCTCTAGAATACTCCTGATATAGTGGCTACGAGTTTATATCGAGGTTTTTGAACAACTTTTTTCAAGCATTGAAATTGCATTTTTTTTTATTTTCAACGAAAAATCTGCATACTGAACTTTGAAACCCTATAACTCGCCTCTGACCCTAGTTCTGGTAGTGCCACCTATACTGGGTTGTTCGTGACAGTCTCTAGAACACTCCTGATATAGTGGCTACGAGTTTATATCGAGGTTTTTGAACAACATTTTTCAAACATTGAAATTGCATTTTTTTTAATTTTCAACAAAAAATCTGCATACTGAACTTTGAAACCCTATAACTCGCCTCTGACCCTAGTTCTGGTAGTGCCACCTATACTGGGTTGTTTGGGACAGTCTCTAGAACACTCCTGATATAGTGGCTACGAGTTTATATCGAGGTTTTTGAACAACATTTTTCAAACATTGAAATTGCATTTTTTTTTATTTTCAACAAAAAATCTGCATACTGAACTTTGAAACCCTATAATTCGCCTCTGACCCTAGTTCTGGTAGTGCCACCTATACTGGGTTGTTCGGGACAGTCTCTAGAACACTCCTGATATAGTGGCTACGAGTTTATATCGAGGTTTTTGAACAACATTTTTCAAACATTGAAATTGCATTTTTTTATTTTCAACAAAAAATCTGCATACTGAACTTTGAAACCCTATAATTCGCCTCTGACCCTAGTTCTGGTAGTGCCACCTATACTGGGTTGTTCGGGACAGTCTCTAGAACACTCCTGATATAGTGGCTACGAGTTTATATCGAGGTTTTTGAACAACATTTTTCAAACATTGAAATTGCATTTTTTTTTATTTTCAACAAAAAATCTGCATACTGAACTTTGAAACCCTATAACTCGCCTCTGACCCTAGTTCTGGTAGTGTCACCTATACTGGGTTGTTTGGGACAGTCTCTAGAATACTCCTGATATAGTGGCTACGAGTTTATATCGAGGTTTTTGAACAACGTTTTTCAGCATTGAAATTGCATTTTTTTTAATTTTCAACAAAAAATCTGCATACTGAACTTTGAAACCCTATAACTCGCCTCTGACCCTAGTTCTGGTAGTGCCATCTATACTGGGTTGTTCGGGACAGTCTCTAGAACACTCCTGATATAGTGGCTACGAGTTTATATCGAGGTTTTTGAACAACATTTTTCAAACATTGAAATTGCATTTTTTTTATTTCAACGAAAAATCTGCATACTGAACTTTGAAACCCTATAACTCGCCTCTGACCCTAGTTCTGGTAGTGCCACCTATACTGGGTTGTTCGGGACAGTCTCTAGAACACTCCTGATATAGTGGCTACGAGTTTATATCGAGGTTTTTGAACAACATTTTTCAAACATTGAAATTGCATTTTTTTTAATTTTCAACAAAAAATCTGCATACTGAACTTTGAAACCCTATAACTCGCCTCTGACCCTAGTTCTGGTAGTGCCACCTATACTGGGTTATTCGGGACAGTCTCTAGAACACTCCTGATATAGTGGCTACGAGTTTATATCGAGGTTTTTGAACAACTTTTTTCAAACATTGAAATTGCATTTTTTTTTATTTTCAACAAAAAATCTGCATACTGAACTTTGAAACCCTATAACTCGCCTCTGACCCTAGTTCTGGTAGTGCCACCTATACTGGGTTGTTCGGGACAGTCTCTAGAACACTCCTGATATAGTGGCTACGAGTTTATATCGAGGTTTTTGAACAACATTTTTCAAACATTGAAATTGCATTTTTTTAAATTTTCAACAAAAAATCTGCATACTGAACTTTAACACCGTATAACTCGCCTCTGACCCTAGTTCTGGTAGTGTCATCTATACTGGGTTGTTCGGGATAGTCTCTAGAACACTCCTGATATAGTGGCTACGAGTTTATAGCGAGGTTTTTGAACAACATTTTTCAAACATTGAAATTGCATTTTTTTTATTTTCAACAAAAAATCTGCATACTGAACTTTGAAACCCTATAATTCGCCTCTGACCCTAGTTCTGGTAGTGCCACCTATACTGGGTTGTTCGGGACAGTCTCTAGAACACTCCTGATATAGTGGCTACGAGTTTATATCGAGGTTTTTGAACAACATTTTTCAAACATTGAAATTGCATTTTTTTTATTTTCAACAAAAAATCTGCATACTGAACTTTGAAACCCTATAATTCGCCTCTGACCCTAGTTCTGGTAGTGCCACCTATACTGGGTTGTTCGGGACAGTCTCTAGAACACTCCTGATATAGTGGCTACGAGTTTATATCGAGGTTTTTGAACAACATTTTTCAAACATTGAAATTGCATTTTTTTTTTATTTTCAACGAAAAATCTGCATTGTGACGGGGAGTAACGGAACCGTCACCGACGAACCAAAGGCAGTGTAGCAGCTATTGACATTCGATCAAGAACTGTCAATCCAAAAAACAATTTTAACACGTGGCTTGATTGGCTATTACTTTTTCGGCATTTTTCATACAAGTTGTTAGAACCGCGTTGGATTCGATTGGAATCATAGAATTAAGTTTCTTTCAAAATCAGTTTAGCATTCAAGTTTTACTATTGCTTTCAACCAATTCGTAAGTAACAAAAAGGTTTACAAATACTCGAAGTGAACTTAGCATTCTCTATTATTTTGATAGGTTAAGATTGATTCGACCAAGGGCTAGATCTAGAATTAGCGTTCAAGTTTGCTATTGCTCTTAACCAATTTGTAAGTAACAAAAGGGTTTACAATACTCGAGGTGAACTAAGTATTCTTTATTATCTTGATAGGTTGGGATTGATTTAACCAAGTGCTTTAGTGAGAGTCGATAAAGTTGTTAAACCCTTTGCCTAAACACTTAATCGCTGTAAGTAACGATAATAACAAAGGTCCACTCAATTATTTCAACATAGCCATTTACAGGTAATAAGCACGTAAATTTATGCTCGCGACCAAGGGTCAAAATACGATAACAGTGCCGACTAAAAATTGTAAGTTCTCATTAACGGCAACTGGCATACAAATATAAACCTAACCTCATTGTTTGTTTTAGCTTAAAGCACCGTCCTAATAAAAGACAGCTAAAGAACCGGTACTTGTGTTTTTTGACCGCTCGATCCGCGAACATTCTTTAAGAATTTTTATATTCTTGGAACACCAGAGGACAACAAAGTCGAAAGCGGATTCTATTTATTAAAAACGATGGCTACAACTCCTGCCGAAAATAACGAGAAGTCAGTCGATTCAATCCCACCGACGTGTGGTGAATGCTCTCTGGGTGAAGATGAGGATGACATGGTAGCATGTGATGTTTGCAGCGTTTGGTGTCATTTTAAGTGCGTTGGCGTTGCAGATTCGATTAAGGATCGTAGCTGGATTTGCAAACGTTGCAGCTCGGTGACAACAGTTCGTGCTCCGTCGAACTTGGCACGCTCCAATGCGGCCTCTTCCCGTATATCAGCAGTCTCAGCAGAACTTGATCTTCGCCTCCAACAGCTGGAGGAAGAAAAGGAGTTAGAAATGCGTTTGCTGGATGAAAAAGAAAAGCAAGAAAGAAGAGCTCTCGAGAAAAAGGAAGCCTTAAATAGAAAATTCATTGATCGTAAATACCAACTTCTGGTAGAAGGAACTCGTGTCGATGTTGGCGAAGCAAGTATTCATAGTCGAGGTAGCCAAGCGAATAGTAGCAGCAAGGTACAGCGATGGTTGAATGTGCAGCAACATCAACAGATTGGAATGAAAGGGCCTCTGGAAAGACCAGGAATGCCAGCTATGACCCAGAGCAATGTCAAGAAATTATCTGTAAATTTTGAAACCCCGAACTACGAAATCTCCCCTATTTCTAAGGCACCAGTTGTGGGCTTACCGGCCGTTGCGATTCCTGTGCCTTCAAGGTCAATTGATTTCCTTACGAATCCCACGGATGTGCTAATGTCTTCGTCCAAAGTAAGCCATTTTCCCTCATCCGTTATGCCGGGCGAAACGCTTCAAACTGAAAATACTGGTGCGTCACCAAATTACGCTGTCGAATTCCGAGAAAATAGAAATTTGCTTACTCATTCGACACCTATAGCACGTACCAACAACACTCAACCGCAACTATCGCACAACATTCTGGACGTAAACGAAACGCAAAATCCGCGTCCAATCTCTCTTGAATCTGCCGGAGAACCTGCCTTCGATAAATTTGGTCGCAGTGAAAATTATCAAGCAGATATTGTTATCCCAGCGCCTAAAGATATGCAGTATGAGAAACCACCGACAACAAGTCATCATTCGAATCAGCCGAAATTCGTTACAGCACCTTCTAGATCAGTGCCGAGTATGACACCGTATGTTCAATCGCATGACCACTTTCCGATACCAGCTTCAAGAGAGATTTTCAACCCTATCTCACAAGAAAATCAGCTTTCATCTTTGTTCAACAAAACAATGTCAATACATCCCGAGAATATGCGTCAACCGTCGAACGTTCAGTACTCCCAGCATCAGATACCACAGATTAACCGAGAGACATTCAACGTTCCCTCATCGATTTCCGGACCTACTTCGCACCAATTAGCCGCCAGACAAGTTGTTTCGAGGGAATTACCCATTTTTTCGGGAGATCCTGAAGATTGGCCACTTTTTGCGAGCATTTATCAAAGTTCAACTTTAATGTGCGGTTATTCTGACGCTGAAAACCTGATGCGCCTCCAAAAATGTTTGAAAGGAATTGCATTGGAAGCTGTTCGATGTAATTTATATTCCCCTTCATCTGTCCCTCTTGTGCTGAACACACTGGAAACTCTTTTCGGAAACCCTGAAAGATTTATTCAATCCTTACTGGCCAAGATTCGGAGCGTACCGCCACCTAAAGCCGAAAGACTTGATACCCTTATTAACTTTGGAATCGTCGTACAGAATTTTGTCGGGCAGATAAAGGCTGCTAACTTATTATCACATCTGGGAAATCCATCTTTGCTGCAGGAGCTAGTGGAAAAATTGCCAACGAACATCCGCTTGGACTGGGCGATGTATAAGAAGCAAGCCATCTACGTCGATCTGGGAACTTTCGGCGACTATATGATGGCTTTAATTTCAGCCGCTAGTGATGTCACAGTTCTCAGTGATTTTGATAACTCCAAATTTAACAAACGAGAGAGAGAAAGAGCGCATCACTTTAATTTACATGCAACCGAGTCATCCAAAGCTATAGAAAATAGTAGAGAAACGAATCCAGACCGTCCATGCTTCGTTTGTCGCAGTAACAGCCACAGAATTCGCGATTGTCAAGAATTCAGAACTTCAAGCTTAGTTAATCGTTGGCAACTGGTTGATGTGCATCGTTTATGCTGAAAGTGTCTGATTCCCCACGGACGCTGGCCATGTAAAAACAAGACCAAGCTAGTATGTTTTGAATCAAAGTGTACCGGGGACCATCACACTTTGCTTCACCCTGGTCGACCCAACCGAGAGCAGCGCTCAGACCTGAATGAGTATGCTTCCGTAAATTTTCATCATTCTTTGAAGGCTACCGTTTTATTCCGGATTTTACCAGTTGTCCTGTACGGAAACGGCCGACAAGTGAAAACGCTTGCCTTGCTCGACGAAGGTTCATCAACCACCTTACTACAGAGGGATATATCCGACGAATTGGGGATTACCGGTATCGAGGCACCATTGCGTTTACTGTGGACAGCGAATGTAACGCGGGAAGAACGGGATTCCCAGCAAATAAGCATAGCAATATCGACAGAAGAAGGAAAAAAAAGGTTGCAGCTTAAAAATGTGCGCACAGTACGCAAGCTGGATCTACCGACTCAGTCGCTGCCTTACGAATGCCTTGCAGCACGATTTCCACATCTTTCAAACCTTCCTTTGCAAAGTTACCAAAACGCGACTCCAAAAATGCTCATCGGTTTGGACAATATTCATCTTTCGGTTCCATTGAAAATACGCGAAGGACTAAAAGGAGAACCGTTAGCTGCGAAATCTAGACTGGGATGGACGATATTCGGCAGAGTCGACGGTCTGAGTGAATCCACAAAACCAGAGTCACTTCATATTCACAAATGTTCTGACGACACGACTTTGCACGACCTGGTCAAGGATTTTTTCGCCCTAGAAAGTCTCGGAATATGCTCCGCAGCGATTCCTCAATCTAAAGAAGTTCAACGCGCAAATGATCTGTTGGAGAAGACCACGGCAAAAAATACTGATGGCCATTTTACAACCGGCTTATTGTGGCGCTACGATAACTTCGACTTTCCCGCTAGTTATCAGATGGCGGAAAAAAGACTACGCTGCTTAGAACGTCGACTTGATAAAGATCATAACCTTCGAGTTGCTGTCGAGAACCTGTTGGCTGATTATCAAACAAAAGGTTACGCGCATAAAGCATCTGAAAAAGAACTCAAGGAAACCGATCCAAAAAAATGCTGGTACCTGCCCCTAGGTGTAGTTATTAATCCCCGCAAACCAGGTAAGGTTCGCATAATCTGGGACGCAGCTGCTAAAGCAAATGGTGTCTCCTTTAATGACATGCTGCTCAAGGGGCCAGACATGCTGACTCCCTTACCTACCATCTTGTATCGATTTCGACAAAGACAGATTTGTATAACCGGTGACATAAAAGAAATGTACCATCAAATTAAAATTCAAGACAAAGATCGACAAGCACAAAGGTTCTTATGGAGAAGCGACCCTTTTAAGAAACCGGATGTTTATATATTGGATGTCGCGAGCTTTGGGGCCACTTGTTCTCCAACTTCAGCTCAATATATAAAAAATTTAAATGCAAAGCAGTGGGCGTCTGTGTACCCGGAGGCCTCAGCAGCGATAGAATTTTCACATTACGTAGATGATTTCGTAGACAGCCGGGATACAGTGGATGAAGTTGTGAAACTTGCTATTGATGTTAAAACTGTGCATTCTTACGCTGGTTTCGAGTTGAGAAACTTTTTATCCAATTCGACGGAAGCCCTCCAACGGATGGGAACTAAAGACGCTGCATGTCTTAAGGAATTTGAGATTGATAAGACGAATTGCTCCGAAAGAGTTCTAGGGATGTCGTGGTACCCAGCGCAAGACCACTTCAAATTTTCGATAAACGTTTCCGCTGACCTTCTACGAACTTTATCAGGGGAAATTGCCCCAACCAAACGCTCTATCTTGCGGTTTGTAATGGGCCTTTTCGATCCGCTTGGCATGATTTCGCACTACCTAATACATGGAAAGTGTCTGATACAAGATCTTTGGCGGATAAATGCTTCATGGGACGAACCGATTCCGCCCCCGCTTATGGCTCGCTGGCAACGTTGGGTAAATCTATTGAACACACTAGATAATTTAGTGTTTCCGAGATGTTATTTTCCGGGATACCTACCTCCAAGTTTCCAAACGCTACAAGTTCACGTGTTTGTCGACGCGAGCGAAACTGCATTCGCCTGTGTGGTATACTTTCGTATAATCGATGGTGGGGTGCCAAGAGTCTCCTTTGTAACATCCAAAGCTAAAGTGGTTCCGTTGAAACCCTTATCAATACCTCGGTGTGAGCTGCAAGCCGCGGTGATCGGGTGCAGAATGTTGAAGACGGTTGAAGAAGGTCACACGATTCCAATGCAAGCTCGGTTCATTTGGTCGGATTCAAACACTACACTATCGTGGATAAAATCAGACGCACGAAAATATAAGCAATTTGTTGCAGTCCGAGTCGGGGAAATCTTAGAGTATACCAACCCTGATGAATGGAGATGGGTACCTACTAAGCTCAATGTCGCTGACGCTGCCACCAAATGGGGTAAAGGTCCCTCTCCAGATTCCAACCATCGATGGATCAACGGCCCCGAATTTCTTTTGCTTCCTGAAGACCAGTGGCCCATCTCTAAAAACCCGATACCGGATAGTACAGAAGAATTGCGCGCTGTAAATTTACATGTTGATATTACGACAAAGCCACTTATAGACTACGAAAAGTTTTCGACGTGGGAACGACTGCTACGAACAACAGCCTATCTATTCTACTGTTTCTTTCTCCTTCGATCGAAAAAGAAAGACCGAAGTCTCGGAGTATTGAACCAAATCGATTTTGTTTACGCTGAAAACCTACTTTGGCGAGAGGCACAGAAGAACTATAGCGAAGAAATTTTAGCTCTCCGCCAATCGTCGGGCACACAGTATAATCTTAAAAACTCGAGCAAGGGAAATAATTTAGCGAAACTCTCCCCTTTCCTGGATGACGTTGGTGTATTGCGGATACGTAGTAGAATTGAATTTTCACCGATTGCCACTTATGATTGTAGGTATCCAGTAATCCTTCCTAGAGGTCATATAATAACAGATCTGCTTATTCACTGGTACCACAGAAGTTTTGGGCATGGCAACGGAGAAACCGTGGTAAACGAAATCCGACAGCGATATCATATCGCCCGGCTTAGGGTTGAAGTTCGTCGAATAGCTAAACAATGTACATGGTGTAAAGTATATAAAACTAAACCAAAGCCCCCCCAAATGGCACCGCTACCTGCTGCGCGATTGACTCCATTTTTTCGCCCATTTACTTATACTGGCATAGACTACTTTGGGCCAATGTACGTGAAAATCGGCAGGTCCCAAGTTAAGCGATGGGTAGCATTATTTACCTGCCTAACCACGAGGGCCATTCATTTGGAAGCGACAACTAGTTTATCAACGGAGTCGATGAAATTGGCTATGCGGCGATTCGTGGGAAGGCGAGGCCCTCCGGTCGAAGTGTATACAGACAACGGCACTAATTTTATTGGTGCTAGTCGGGAACTAGCTAACGAGATTCGATTGGTTAATCAAGGCTTAGCCAACACGTTCACAGATGCCTGTACTAAATGGTTCTTCATCCCACCAGCCTCCCCACACATGGGAGGGGCTTGGGAAAGGATGGTACGCTCCGTTAAAGCCGCTATGTCAACTCTTAACAATTGTCGAACTCCGTCCGATGAAGTGTTTCAAACTGTACTATGCGACGCTGAGAGAATGATTAATTCCCGACCACTGACGTACATGCCACTAGAAACCGCAGACGACGAGGCTCTTACTCCTAACCACTTCCTCCTTCTGAGCTCGGATGGAACGAAACCATTTCCGAAAGAGTACACTGATGAAAAAGTAGCGTTGAAAAGCGGATGGAAATTATGTCAACACATGCTAGATCAAATCTGGAGGCGGTGGTTACGTGAGTATATTCCAACGTTGACACGAAGAACAAAATGGTTCAAAGATGTCAAACCAATAGAGAAGGGAGATCTTGTTTTTTTTGCTGACGAATCTACTCGAAACAACTGGATCAGGGGTAAAGTCGAGCGAACGATTGCTGGTAGAGACGGTCGTATAAGGCAAGCTTACGTCAGGACTTCAGGAGGACTTCTACGCAGACCTGTAGCCAAGCTCGCAGTGATGGATGTGCTGAATCAAAGTAAAGCTGAATCTACTAGTTCCGAAGCAGCTTTACGAGGAGGGGAATGTGACGGGGAGTAACGGAACCGTCACCGACGAACCAAAGGCAGTGTAGCAGCTATTGACATTCGATCAAGAACTGTCAATCCAAAAAACAATTTTAACACGTGGCTTGATTGGCTATTACTTTTTCGGCATTTTTCATACAAGTTGTTAGAACCGCGTTGGATTCGATTGGAATCATAGAATTAAGTTTCTTTCAAAATCAGTTTAGCATTCAAGTTTTACTATTGCTTTCAACCAATTCGTAAGTAACAAAAAGGTTTACAAATACTCGAAGTGAACTTAGCATTCTCTATTATTTTGATAGGTTAAGATTGATTCGACCAAGGGCTAGATCTAGAATTAGCGTTCAAGTTTGCTATTGCTCTTAACCAATTTGTAAGTAACAAAAGGGTTTACAATACTCGAGGTGAACTAAGTATTCTTTATTATCTTGATAGGTTGGGATTGATTTAACCAAGTGCTTTAGTGAGAGTCGATAAAGTTGTTAAACCCTTTGCCTAAACACTTAATCGCTGTAAGTAACGATAATAACAAAGGTCGACTCAATTATTTCAACATAGCCATTTACAGGTAATAAGCACGTAAATTTATGCTCGCGACCAAGGGTCAAAATACGATAACAGTGCCGACTAAAAATTGTAAGTTCTCATTAACGGCAACTGGCATACAAATATAAACCTAACCTCATTGTTTGTTTTAGCTTAAAGCACCGTCCTAATAAAAGACAGCAAAAGAACCGGTACTTGTGTTTTTTGACCGCTCGATCCGCGAACAGCATACTGAACTTTGAAACCCTATAACTCGCCTCTGACCCTAGTTCTGGTAGTGCCACCTATACTGGGTTGTTCGGGACAGTCTCTAGAACACTCCTGATATAGTGGCTACGAGTTTATATCGAGGTTTTTGAACAACATTTTTCAAACATTGAAATTGCATTTTTTTTATTTTCAACGAAAAATCTGCATACTGAACTTTGAAACCATATAACTCGCCTCTGACCCTAGTTCTGGTAGTGCCACCTATACTGGGTTGTTCGGGACAGTCTCTAGAACACTCCTGATATAGTGGCTACGAGTTTATATCGAGGTTTTTGAACAACATTTTTCAAACATTGAAATTGCATTTTTTTTTTATTTTCAACAAAAAATCTGTATACTGAACTTTGAAACCCTATAACTCGCCTCTGACCCTAGTTCTGGTAGTGCCACCTATACTGGGTTGTTCGGGACAGTCTCTAGAACACTCCTGATATAGTGGCTATGAGTTTATATCGAGGTTTTTGAACAACATTTTTCAAACATTGAAATTGCATTTTTTTTAATTTTCAACAAAAAATCTGCATACTGAACTTTGAAACCCTATAACTCGCCTCTGACCCTAGTTCTGGTAGTGCCACCTATACTGGGTTGTTCGGGACAGTCTCTAGAACACTCCTGATATAGTGGCTACGAGTTTATATCGAGGTTTTTGAACAACATTTTTCAAACATTGAAATTGCATTTTTTTTATTTTCAACGAAAAATCTGCATACTGAACTTTGAAACCCTATAACTCGCCTCTGACCCTAGTTCTGGTAGTGCCACCTATACTGGGTTGTTCGGGACAGTCTCTAGAACACTCCTGATATAGTGGCTACGAGTTTATATCGAGGTTTTTGAACAACATTTTTCAAACATTGAAATTGCATTTTTTTTTATTTTCAACAAAAAATCTGCATACTGAACTTTGAAACCCTATAACTCGCCTCTGACCCTAGTTCTGGTAGTGTCACCTATACTGGGTTGTTTGGGACAGTCTCTAGAATACTCCTGATATAGTGGCTACGAGTTTATATCGAGGTTTTTGAACAACGTTTTTCAGCATTGAAATTGCATTTTTTTTAATTTTCAACAAAAAATCTGCATACTGAACTTTGAAACCCTATAACTCGCCTCTGACCCTAGTTCTGGTAGTGCCATCTATACTGGGTTGTTCGGGACAGTCTCTAGAACACTCCTGATATAGTGGCTACGAGTTTATAGCGAGGTTTTTGAACAACATTTTTCAAACATTGAAATTGCATTTTTTTTATTTTCAACAAAAAATCTGCATACTGAACTTTGAAACCCTATAATTCGCCTCTGACCCTAGTTCTGGTAGTGCCACCTATACTGGGTTGTTCGGGACAGTCTCTAGAACACTCCTGATATAGTGGCTACGAGTTTATATCGAGGTTTTTGAACAACATTTTTCAAACATTGAAATTGCATTTTTTTTATTTTCAACAAAAAATCTGCATACTGAACTTTGAAACCCTATAATTCGCCTCTGACCCTAGTTCTGGTAGTGCCACCTATACTGGGTTGTTCGGGACAGTCTCTAGAACACTCCTGATATAGTGGCTACGAGTTTATATCGAGGTTTTTGAACAACATTTTTCAAACATTGAAATTGCATTTTTTTTTATTTTCAACAAAAAATCTGCATACTGTACTTTGAAACCCTATAACTCGCCTCTGACCCTAGTTCTGGTAGTGTCACCTATACTGGGTTGTTTGGGACAGTCTCTAGAATACTCCTGATATAGTGGCTACGAGTTTATATCGAGGTTTTTGAACAACGTTTTTCAGCATTGAAATTGCATTTTTTTTAATTTTCAACAAAAAATCTGCATACTGAACTTTGAAACCCTATAACTCGCCTCTGACCCTAGTTCTGGTAGTGCCACCTATACTGGGTTGTTCGGGACAGTCTCTAGAACACTCCTGATATAGTGGCTACGAGTTTATATCGAGGTTTTTGAACAACATTTTTCAAACATTGAAATTGCATTTTTTTTTATTTTCAACAAAAAATCTGCATACTGAACTTTGAAACCCTATAACTCGCCTCTGACCCTAGTTCTGGTAGTGCCACCTATACTGGGTTGTTCGGGACAGTCTCTAGAACACTCCTGATATAGTGGCTATGAGTTTATATCGAGGTTTTTGAACAACATTTTTCAAACATTGAAATTGCATTTTTTTTTATTTTCAACAAAAAATCTGCATACTGAACTTTGAAACCCTATAACTCGCCTCTGACCCTAGTTCTGGTAGTGCCACCTATACTGGGTTGTTCGGGACAGTCTCTAGAACACTCCTGATATAGTGGCTACGAGTTTATATCGAGGTTTTTGAACAACATTTTTCAAACATTGAAATTGCATTTTTTTTATTTTCAACGAAAAATCTGCATACTGAACTTTGAAACCATATAACTCGCCTCTGACCCTAGTTCTGGTAGTGCCACCTATACTGGGTTGTTCGGGACAGTCTCTAGAACACTCCTGATATAGTGGCTACGAGTTTATATCGAGGTTTTTGAACAACATTTTTCAAACATTGAAATTGCATTTTTTTTTATTTTCAACAAAAAATCTGCATACTGAACTTTGAAACCCTATAACTCGCCTCTGACCCTAGTTCTGGTAGTGCCACCTATACTGGGTTGTTCGGGACAATCTCTAGAACACTCCTGATATAGTGGCTACGAGTTTATATCGAGGTTTTTGAACAACATTTTTCAAACATTGAAATTGCATTTTTTTTTATTTTCAACGAAAAATCTGCATACTGAACTTTGAAACCCTATAACTCGCCTCTGACCCTAGTTCTGGTAGTGCCACCTATACTGGGTTGTTTGGGACAATCTCTAGAACACTCCTGATATAGTGGCTACGAGTTTATATCGAGGTTTTTGAACAACATTTTTCAAACATTGAAATTGCATTTTTTTTTTATTTTCAACAAAAAATCTGCATACTGAACTTTGAAACCCTATAACTCGCCTCTGACCGGTATAGAGCCACTTTTACTAGGTGGCCCAGTTAATTTAATACATAGAATATTGCAAATTCTGTACATCGCGTTTATCTGTTATTTGAATTGCTTTACTTTTTGATTACATTTCATTCAATTTGGCAGCACTGCTCGATTTTATGGATTTATTTCAGGGCTTTTGAAATGTTTCGCCGTTGTACCTAACTTCACAGCGGTCCGAGGGCGGTGGTTCCACATCCAAGAAACAGCTAATCGATCAGGTGATGAGGGAACTGAATCAGGGAAATGCGATCCAATCTCCGAAAAAAGTCGCCAGTAAAAAGGTATGTACAATTTTACTATAATTTAATAGCCACGCATTCCGTAGGATGGTTCATCTCTGGGTCATAAAAAAACATAATAATATAGAAATTCTTTGTATCTAATGTAGTATATTTTGATTTTAGAAAAATAATTCAGCAGTTGAGATCGGAACACCAAAACTCACTCCAAAGAACACGAAAAAGAATAAATCTGCCACAAACATTGAAACGTCCACACCGAACGGAGTTAAACCTATAACTCCAAAACAATCAGCAAAGAAGGATTCATCATCCAAGGATAGCACACCGAAAGGTGTCGATAAAAAGAAGGTGGGGCTTGTTTTGAATTCTGTTATGCTTTCATATTTGTCTACGAATTCATATTTTTCTTTTACCTTATCCTAGAAGAAGGCCGCGAAAAAGTCTCCAAAAAAAGGAACCAAACCAGCAGGACTGAAAATTAAACTACAAGACCTTAACAGACACAAAACAAAACTGAGAAAGTCGCTTAACGCTCTGAACCAATCCAAAAAGGCTAAAACTAAAAGCACAACTGAAAATTCTTCGTCCCACGCGTTGCAAGAAGCGTCATTCGATGATGAAACATTTAAAAGCAACTTGAATAATCCCATGCCAATAATACCAGGTGCCGTAAGTCAACCGAAACCTGCTAAAAAGATTGCCATACCTTTACCCCTGGATTTCACGCCATCTAAAGTGAAACAGGAACCGAAAACGCCAAAAGCGAGTGCGGTCGCTAAAACTTTACTTCCTGAAAACCAGGAGATTTCAGATAGTTATGAAGTGGGTCGCACCAAATTCGGTTGGGTTATCCATCCGATTACGGTGGACGAATTTATGGCTCAGCACTGGGAGAAAAAACCCTTGTTAATTCAGCGTGGCGATTCGGAGTATTTTAAGTCTCTTCTATCAAGAAAGAAAATCGATGACATGCTCAGAACCAACAATATTGAATACACCAAAAATATCGATATCACTTCGTACCGTGAGGGTAAACGTGAGACACACAATCCAGATGGCAGGGTTCTTCCACCTGATATGTGGGCGTTCTACGAGGAAGGATGCAGCGTTCGAATGTTGAACCCACAAACCTACCTTCCCGAAATCTACGAGATGAACGTTAAACTGCAGGAGTTTTTCCACTGTATGACGGGTGCCAATTTTTATCTGACCCCACCGAACAGCCAAGGCTTCGCTCCGCATTTCGATGATATCGAGGCCTTTGTGCTTCAAATAGAAGGTCGCAAACATTGGAAACTATACAGCCCACGTGTAGAATCAGAGGTCCTCGCTCGATTTTCATCACCAAACTTCGAACAAAGCGAAATAGGCAATCCCATCTTAGAAGTGACTTTGGAACCCGGTGATTTGCTTTATTTTCCCCGTGGTATTATTCATCAAGCCAGCACCGTGCCGGGGCACCATTCACTCCATGTTACTATGAGCGTTTATCAAAAGAATAGCTGGACCGATCTTCTGGAATATATGTTACCACAAGCCCTAGCTTTGGCATCGGAAAAGCATATCGCGTTACGGCAAGGCATCCCACTGGATTTCCACCAACATTTCGGAATCGTCCACTCGGACAGCAATTCTACCACAAGGGAGGCTATTATCGAGAAATTTAAAGCTTTCATAGACGTGATTTTCACAACGGATGCACTCGATGCTGCGGCCGATCAGCTGGCCAAACGATTTCAACACGATGCTTTACCTCCACTCATTGAGAAAAATGAACTTCCCAAGACAGTATACGGAAACAATTACGATTTCAAGGCCGATGGAACGGTCAAATTGAAACCTAATTTCACCGATAAAACAACCGTTCGTTTGCTACGTCGTAATATCCTTCGGCTGGTCAACGAAGAGGACAAATTGCGAATCTACTACCATATGGACAATTCACGGGAGTATCATGAGTTCGAGCCGAACTTCTTGGAGATCGATCAAGATGCGGCCATCGGGGTGGAACTGCTGGTTAAAGTATACCCGAAGGCGATTGCGATTGCCGATCTGCCTGTCGATGATCGGATTGAATTTGCCAAGAGTCTCTGGGAGAAGGGACTTATTTTGCTCAATGTCTAGTTGTAATTTTCTAAGTAACACAGCCTATAGTTTATTTTTTATATTTTAAAATTGTGTGAAATAAAACTTGTGCAAAGTTATTTTCTAAGGAACAACGCCATCAAATTGGACGAACTTTAAGAATTTTCTTTTTACGGTTCCAGTCCGTAAAACTTGCGTGTATATTCCTTGGCTCCAAGGGCCTCTCATATGGTTGTTTTAAAACAACATTATGCATTAAAAGTTAAGAGGGCTAAATTTTTAAAATCACTGAATTAATTGTTCATCATGTCAGACTATTTGAACGTGATTTTATTAAGTTTAATGTCGGAAATTCTATTCAAAGTATAGACTGAAATGCAATTAGGTCAACTGAATAGAATTTAATATCTTAGATCAATTAATCATGCAGAACGGCAGCACTGCATGAAGCGTTTGAGCACTCAAACAAATCATACGATTCAATTTTGTTTCCTCAAATGGAGAGGTTTTTTCATCGCTCAATATTTTTGGGTACCTGTAAAATAACAAAAATTTACTCTTTTTTTTATTTGTTTGCGCATATATTACACAACTTATGCCTATTTAATAAGACCACTTTGGTCTAACTTGGCTAATTGATTTTCAATTAACATATTCTTAATGTATCTTTTATGTAGACTTTTATTAAACTAAAAAATTATATTTTCATATTTTGAAAGAATATGGAAGGAATTTTAATCTATTTCACTAAAAAAAACTGATATATATAGCAATAAGTTTTAACACACATTCGAAATAATCTCAATTTTGAGTAATTTTGCAACGCAAGCGGATTGCAGGTTGACGTTTCCTTATTTTAATAACCCATTTTTACCGTACACTGCTGTTATCATTTTTTCAAAAAGATCACCATTATCTGTCATATAAAACGTCGCCAAAAAATAGAGAGAAAAATCTGAACAGCACTCCGTCGTGTCAGTCCGAAAAAAGGAGCATCCTTGTATGGAACAAATGGCATATTTTCAAAAGAAAGAAAGATTCAAGTGGCTACCTTGCGAATAAGGTTCAATAATTACACAAGTTGGTCCTAGCTTTGATTCGGTTCTGTGTCCTGGTGTGAACGATACTCGGAAAATCCGATAATAAGGTGGAAAATTTCATTGATGAAAACCTGATAACGTGTTGACTATAAGCGTGACCTGCCCAGTAGAAGTGCTATTTGAGATTCTGTAAAAATAGGATGTAGGCTGCTCTATCCAGTTGATAAATCAGTGAGCATAGTTCAGCAGCATCACAATTCCATCGAATTGTACACCATCTGTCCCAGTGGCCATTTGAAATCAAGACAACAAAACCCTTTACCAAATACCTAATGCAAAAAATGTTCCATAATCGATAAGCTTTGGACCCGTATGGTGTTCTTCAGATGTGAAAAAAAAATCGGAAGCTCGCTGTCGCGCAACTAATTAGGTTCGATTATTTTGTCCACAAAGAGCGGCGACGACGACGATTGAAGACGAAATTTGTTTTCGCCAACCACATAGAAAGAAGAACGAAAAGTTAAGCCCAGTCGTGAGACGAAGGAGGCAAGTGAAGGTCGTTTCAGGAGGAATTCAACTGCGGAGAAAGCGGGTTGCAAAAATCTGTTTTGGGTTTTGTGTGATCCGCCTGTGTAAAGAAACAATCAGTTCCGGAAATGTTTTCGACGATATCCCGACCACAAACGGCACGGGGATCGAAGTCCCTAAACATAGCTTATCATCATCGTCACCTGATTTCGATGTAACAACGCTGTAGATTCCTTGTTTATTCTAATTTTATTACCCGTAGTGCTTTTTGATTATTTAAAAAAAATTGCGTTATTCATCCACTTGACTGCAACACGTTGAAGTTCCCTGCCGAAGGACTTCGTCAATTGATACGTTTGTTTGGCATAGTTTGTTGATTATTGTTTTCGATGATAGTGCAAAAAATAATGCTATAATTGTCGGCATTGTAATAAGCTGGTAGTGACGGGATTTGTTCCAAAGTTAAGCTGCAACTTCGTTGAAAACTTCAACAACTCGTCAAAATGAGAGTGGTAGCCCTGGTTAGTGGGGGCAAGGATAGCACCTACAACATGATGCAGGTGACAGCTGAAGGCCACCAGGTGATAGCGCTGGCCAATTTGCATCCTAAGGACAAAGGTAAGCTACACTTGTTACTAGTTATGTACAGCGTGAAATATAAAATAAATGCACAATTTAAAATATAGCATACAACTGATTACTTATAAGTTATAACTTCGATGAACTTCTCGGGTTTGAGAATGATGATTTATTATGACAAACGTTATGACTGTTTTATTCTGTACAAGCGGCACATGGTCCACATAAATATATGTAGCTATACAAACTCTTTTGCTATCGAATTCCCCTTAGCACTCTAAGACCCGAGCTAAGAGAAAAAGAACAAGTGGTTCATGGAAATTTAACATTGAATCAATTTTTACATATTTTGTCATGTATAGTTTTAGTTTTTTTTTGGTACACTTAAAGCGAATAATTTTGGGATATTTACGTTTTCAAATGTAGAAGCATTGAGCCAATTTTTTTTTTAAACTGTAGTGGTAGTTTACGGTTTGACTTTGATGCTCAAATAGATAGCAAACTGAGACCA